>NC_073398.1:35938254-35945754 GCF_028641065.1 Leucoraja erinaceus | reverse complement strand
CCGCTGAGTTATGGTGCAGCAGCATCTATGGAGCGAAGGAAATAGGCAACGTTTCGGGCCGAAACCCTTCTGGAAATAGGCAACGTTTCGGGCCGAAACCCGGAAGGGTTTCGACCCGAAACGTTGCCTATTTCCTTAGCTCCATAGATGCTGCTGCACCCGCTGAGTTACTCCAGCGCTCTGTGAAACGTCACCTATCCATGTTCTCCACAGATGCCGCCTGACCCGCTGAGTTACTCCAGCTTTTTGTGTCTATCTTCGGTTTAAATCAGCAGCTGCAGTTCCTTCCTTATAGAATCTTATAGAAACATATAAAATTATAAAAGGACTGGACAAGTTAGATGCAGGAAAAATGGTCCCAATGTTGGGCGAGTCCAGAACCAGGGGCCACACAGTCTTAGAATAAAGGGGAGGTCATTTAAGACTGAGGCGAGAAAAAGCTTTTTCACCCAGAAAGTTGTGAATTTGTGGAATTCCCTGCCACAGAGGGCAGTGGAGGCCAAATCACTGGATGGATTTAAGAGAGAGTTAGATAGAGCTCTAGGGGCGAGTGGAGTCAAGGGATATGGGGAGAAGGCAGGCACGGGTTATTGATTGGGGACGATCAGCCATGATCACAATGAATGGCGGTGCTGGCTCGAAGGGCCGAATGGCCTCCTCCTGCACTTATTTTCTGTTTCTTTGTTTCCTCCACACGATAAGGGAATAACGTTTAGTGCAAGGTAAAGCCAGCAAAGTCCGATCAAGAATTAGTCGTACAGGAGTTCAGGACCGCGACAAGCGTTGTATGTGGGGAGAAGGCAGGAACGGGGTACTGATTGTGGATGATCAGCCATGATCACAATGAATGGCGGTGCTGGCTGGAAGGGCCGAATGGCCTCCTGTACCTACTGTCTATGTTTCTAACTGTGCCTGATCTCCGTGGTGTGGTTTGTTTTCCCTCGAGCAGCCTCCCCTCTCAGCCAGAGGAGCACAAAGCAGCCGGCGGAGATATCCATCCCATCCCCGTCCAACAGCCCGCAACACATCGACAGCTGGCATAGCGGGTGAGTCAAAGTCTCTCCTTACTCGCCCACTCCCTGCACGCTGAGTGCTTCAGTCTTGTATAGTTACACTTGCTTTCGTTCAGGAATAGCTACTTCCCCACAGCCATCAGGCTATTAAACTCTGAACATTAATAACCCATTATCTGTTTATTTGCACTTTTATCAGTTTATTTATTCATGTGTGTATATATTTATATTATGGTATATGGACACGCTGATCTGTTCTGCATTCATGCCTACTATATTCTGTTGTGCTGAAGCAAAGCAAGAATTTAATTGTCCTATCAGGGACACATGACAATAAACTCCCTTGAACCTCCCTCTGGTTGATGAGAGTCGAGAGTTTTATTGTCATGTGTCCCAGATACAGCAATGAAATTCTCCAGGGCCGGTCCCACTTTCACGGCCTAATTCACCACCTCTGCCGAGTTTGCCCTTGTCTTGTACGCGCAGCATGGTCGTCACGAGGTCGTAGGTAGGTCGTAGAGGTCGTGATGCTAGTTGTAGGTAGATATAGATATGCCATTTATTGTCACTATACATGTACAGTGAAACTGAAAGCTGCTCGTACTCAGTGCATACATACAATTTTACACAAAAAACAAGAAACAGAAAAAACAAAACAGAAGGGAGATGGGGGGGGGGAATAGGTGCACAAATTCTACGGCGCTACATACATATATACATATATACAGATGGAAGTCCGTGTTGGGCGGTGTAGTCAGTGCATGTGTGGATTTGAATTTATGGTAGATATAATTCTCGGGAAGCAGCTATTCCTGAGTCTGTTTGTCCTGGATTTGATGCACCTATAGCGCCTTCCAGAGGGCAGCAGGTCGAACAGTCCAAACGCAGGATGGGAGCTGTCTTTGGTGATCTTCTTTGCCCTGCTAAGGCAGCGGGAGGTGTAGATGTCCATCAGGGAGGGGAGAGGGCAACCAATGATCCTCTGCGCTGTCCTGGTTACCCTCTGAAGCCTCTCCCTGTCTGCCATGGTGCAGCTGCCATACCATGCTGCCATACCATGCTGTAATGCAGTATGTCAGCAGGCTCTCGATGGACGAGCGGTAGAAGGTCAGCAGCAGGTTAGAGTCCAGGTTGTGCTTCCTGAGGACCCTCAGGAAGTGCAGCCGCTGCTGAGCCTTCTTGATGACCGCCGTCGTGTTGTCCGTCCAGGAGATGTCAGCAGCGATATGGACGCCGAGAAACCGGAAGGTGTTGACCCTCTCCACACACTCGCCGTTAATGTGTAGGGGGACTAAGTCGGTGCTGTGCCTCCTGAAGTCGGTGCTGTGCCTCCTGGTGTTCAGAGCCAGATTGTTTTCTGAGCACCAGGTTGTCAACTTCAGGACTTCCTCTCTGTAGGCTGCCTCGTCTCCCTTTGAAATAAGTCCGACCACAGTAGTGTCGTCAGCAAATTTGACGATGCGGTTGTTGTTGTGGGCCGGACTACAGTCGTAGGTGTAGAGACAGTATAAGAGGGGGCTTAGCACACAGCCCTGTGGGGAACCGGTACTCAACCTGCGAGTGGAGGAGAGGTGGGGGCCAAGTCTCACAGTCTGGGGCCGGTTTGTGAGGAAATCCTTAATCCAGGCACATGTGACAGTGGGGAGGCCGAGAGTGACCAGTTTACCAATGAGGATGTCCGGGATGATTGTGTTAAAGGCTGAACTAAAATCCACAAAGAGCATCCGGACGTAGCTCTGCCCCTGCTCCAGATGGCTCAGCACAGAGTGGAGAGCTACGGTGATGGCGTCTTCTGTGGATCTGTTTTGGCGATAAGCGAATTGGTGGGGGTCGAAGTCTGGTGGTAGATAGTCCTTGATGTGCTGGAGGACCAATCTCTCGAAGCACTTCGTGATTACCGGAGTGAGGGCAACAGGACGGAGTGAGGGCAACAGGAACTCGTGGCATCAAGTAGGTCGGGGCGTTTTTCTAGCCCGATGAAAAATGTCCACAAATAAAAAAGGTGGTGAATTAGGTTGTGAAAGTGTCAAGTCAAGTCAAGTTTATTTGTCACATACACATACGAGATGTGCAGTGAAATGAAAGTGGCAATGCTCGTGGAACAACAAAACAACCAAACAAATTATAAACACAATCATAACACACATATTATTTTACATAATAAATAATGGAAGGAAAAACGTTCAGTAGAGTTAGTCCCTGGTGAGAAAGGCGTTTACAGTCCGAATTGCCTCTGGGAAGAAACTCCTTCTCAACCTCTCCGTTCTCACTGCATGGCAACGGAGGTGTTTGCCTGACCGTAGCAGCTGGAACAGTCTGTTGCAGGGGTGGAAGGGGTCCCCCATGATTTTGTTGGCTCTGGAGTTGCACCTCCTGTTGTATAGTTCCTGCAGGGGGGTGAGTGAAGTTCCCATAGTGCGTTCGGCCATAGTGGGACAGGCCCTTGACTTGCTGCAGCATAACACAATATGTAAACATGTACACATAATACAACATGACAATAGTTCAGAGTGTATATGTACACATATAACATGCCCATATATACACATACACAATACATATACACACTCACACGCACATAAGTACGCAAAAAACAAACAATAGTAGTGCCATAATAACAATAACAGTCTGTAGTTCGCAGCTTATTTGGAGGTTGTGGAGTTCAAGAGCCTGATGGTTGTTGGGAAGAAGCTGTTCTTGAACCTGGGGGTCACAGTTTTCAGGCTCCTGTACCTTCTTCCCCATGGTGGCAGCGAGATGGGAGAGTGGCCAGGGTGGTGTGGGTCTCTGATGATGCTGGCTGCCTTTATGAGGCAGTGACTCCTGTAGATCCCTTCAATGGTGGGGGGGTCAGTACCTGTGTGATGGACCTTCGATGGTGGGGGGGGGGGGGGGGGAGGGGAGGGGGGTGATAGTTTAGTTTAGTTTACTTCCGCAACATCATTTAAGAAACATTTAGACAGGTCCATGGATAGGACAGGTTTAGAGGGATATGGACCAAATGCTGGCCAGTGGGACTAGTGTAGATGGTCGGCGTGGGCAAGTTGGGCTGAAGGGCCTGTTTCCACACTGTATCACTCTATGACTAGTCGGGGTTAGTATCGTTTATTGTCACGTGTACCAGTCTGTTGCCACAAGGCATTTGTGTTTAAGAAGGAACTGCAGATGCGAGGCATCCCTGCTTCTCGACACCTGCCTGCCTGCAATAAATATCACCCTTGGGGTGAGCGTGAGTGAGTGGGTGGGTGAGTGAGTGTGTGTGTGCGTACATCTGCATCACTATGTTGAATCACCTCGGCACATATAAGCCTCAGAAGTAAAAGGACGTTCCTTTAGGAAGGAGATGAGGAGGAATTTCTTTAGCCAGAGGGTGGTGAATCTGTGGGATTCATTGCCACAGACGGCTGTGGAGGCCACAAGTCAGTGGATATTTTTAAGGCAGAGATAGATAGATTCTTGATTAGTGCGGGTGGCAGGGGTTATGGGGAGAAGGCAGGAGAATGGGGTTAGGAGGGAGAGATAGATCAGCCATGATTGAATGGCAGAGTGGACTTGACTTAATTCTTCTCCTATAATTTATGAACAATACAATAATGATGGATAATAATCACAAATATTACATTAATATTAATATTAATCGCACAATAATGTGGATTATTGTATGTACATAATAATGTGCATATTATAGAAACATAGAAACATAGACAATAGGCGCAGGAGTAGAGGCCATTCGGCCCTTCGAGCCTGCACCGCCATTCAATATGATCATGGCTGATCATCCAACTCAGTATCCCGTACCTGCCTTCTCTCCATACCCCCTGATCCCCTTAGCCACAAGGGCCACATCTAACTCCCTCTTAAATATAGCCAATGAACTGGCCTCAACTACCCTCTGCGGGAGAGAATTCCACAGATTCACCACTCTCTGTGTGAAAAAAAGTTCCTCATCTCGGTCCTAAAAGATTTCCCCCTTATCCTTAAACTGTGTGACCCCCTGTTCTGGACTTCCCCAACATCGGGAACAATCTTCCTGCATCTAGCCTGTCCAACCCCTTAAGGGAGCATTGTAATTATAAGAGGAATATTATTGTGTATAATGTTATACAGATGATTCTACAGATAATAATAACATTATTGTGTTCTCAAAGGTGTCAAAGCCCTCCACCATCTGCCCCCCATATCTCACTGACCTCCTCTCCCCCTACCCACCCTCACGGTCCCTCAGATCCACATCAGCCGGTCTCCTCTCCATCCACAAGTCCAACCTCCGCAGTTTTGGGGACAGAGCCTTCTCCAGGGCAGCTCCCAGGCTCTGGAACTCCCTCCCCCAACTGATCCGCAATTCCGTGTCCCTCACCATCTTCCAGTCCCGCCTCAAGACCCATCTCTTCACCTCTGCCTATCCTTAGCCCCACGTCCCCCTCCCTTTTCATCTGTGCTTTAATTGCCTCATATTGTGTTTTGAACTGAATTCTGTCTTTACTTTGTGTACTAGTCATGTGTCTACTATTTATTTCATTCCCCTTACATGTTTTTCCTCTACCTGCTAAATTTTTGTAAGGTGTCCTTGAGACTCTTGAAAGGCGCCCATATATAAAATGTATTATTATTATTATTATTATTAACATTAGTCTTGGTTTTGTCTGTTCTACTGGGTTTGCAAGGTCTTTGATCACCTCCACCCAGAAAGAATTGCATCACCAGCTTCAGGCTCAGGTTCATTCTTGTCACATGTAACGAGGTACAGAGAAAGGCTTTGTTCCACCTGCCACCCAAACAGATCAGATGAACCATATTATAGATACAATCAGGTCCAACTCCAGTCCAACAGGTGGAGCAAAGGGGAAGATACAGAGTGCAGAATATAGTTCTCAGCATTGTAGCGCATCAGTTCCACAGACAAAGTCCAATGTCCGCAATGGTGTAGAGGTGAATCGGACAGCACCCTAGCTTATGGAAGGGCCGTTCAGAAGCCTGATAACTGAGGGGAAGAAGCCGTTCCTGAGTCTGGTGGTGCGCGCTTTCAAGCTTCTGTACCTTCTGCCGGACGGGAGCGGGGAGAAGAAGGAATGACCGGATGTGTCTCAAACTAAACTTTCTAACTCTGGGTCGTGACTAACCTTTTCCTCACTTTTACGTCTTCTGACTAATATTCGTTCTTACCTGCTCCTCTCTCTCTCTCTTTCTCTCTCTCGCTCTCGTCTGCTCTACTGTAGAGAGACAACAGAAAACAGCACACCTTACGATGAGCAGAGCCTGTCGCCAAGCCACCATCACCCAGTAAAGTAGAGGTACGCGGAGTAATGAGTGTTGTGGTGATTTCCCCCCCCCTCTCCCTCCCCGAGCCCCCCCCCCTCCCCCCCCCCCCTCCCCCCACCGCCTGCAGCCTCTCTGTGATTCCTCAAGGGCCTGTCCCACTTGCGCAACTTTTTCGGCGACTGCCGGAACCCGCCATAGTCGCAGAAAGTCTCCGAAAATGTTCAACGTGTTGAGAATCCAGCAGCGACCAGAACAAGGTAGGACTATTTGGGCGACCACTCACGGCCGTACGGGCTTCACCCCCGCGACATGCCGCCTGTACGGTCGTGAGCCAGTCGTAGCGTCTTCCCGATCGCCGCTGGATTTTCAACACGTTGACCATTTTTGGCGACCTGTAACGAACTATGACAGGTGCCGGCAGTCGCCGAAAAAGTGGCGTAAGTGGGACAGGCCCTTTAGTTTAGTCCAGAGATACAGCGCGGAAACAGCGCTGTATCTTCAGCCCACAGAGTGTGCGACCACCACACTAATACTATCCCGCACACACCAGACAATTTACAATGACAATTAACCTACAAACCCGCACGTCTATGGAGGGTGGGAGGAAGCTGAAGATCTCGGATAAAACCGTACGCAGGTCACGGGGAGAACGTGCAAACTCCCTACAGACAGCACCCGTAGTCGGGATGGAACCCGGGTCTCTGGCGCTGTGAGGCAGCAGCTCTACCCCGTTCAGCCGGGAAGAAACTGTCCCTGAATCTGGAGGTGTGTGTGCGTTGGTTTTCACACTTCTGTACCTCTTGCCCGATGGGAGAGGGGAGAAGAGGGAGTGACCGGGGTGAGACTGGTCCTTGATGATGCTGCTGGCCTTGCCGAGGCAGCGTGAGGTGTAGATGGAGTCGATGGAAGGGAGGTTGGTTTGTGCGACGGTCTGGGCTGCGTCCACAACTCTCTGCGGTTTATTTGCGGCCTTGCGTGGAGATGCGTGACTCTGGTGTTTTATCTCTGCAGGACCTACCAGGACTCGTGCTTTGTGGACAGACCCCTCTATTCGGATCTGGCCGATGTCCATTGGCACAGCAACGACAGTGTGAAGCCAGGGACCCTCGTCTGACCACGGAGACCACGCCCAGCGATGACCCTTGACCCCACAGTGACCCTTGACCCCGCAGTGACCCTTGACCCCACGGTGACCCTTGCCCCCACGGTGACCTTCGCCCCCACAGTG
>NC_073398.1:35888254-35933254 GCF_028641065.1 Leucoraja erinaceus | reverse complement strand
CTGACCAGCGAGTTCTATGTTATACCCACCCTCTCATCCACTCCCTACACCCTAGGGGCAATTTACCTACAAACCCGCACGTCTTTGGGATGTGGGAGGAAAATACAAGGTGGGCCGAAGGGGCTGTTGCTGTTCCATGATCTATGAAACCGGAGCAGCCGGAGGTAACTCATGCGGTCATGGGGAGAACGTGTCAACTCCACACACACACGACACACAGCAGCCGAGGTCGGGATCGAACCCGGGACTCTGGCGCCGTGAGGCAGCGGCGGGGGGCAGGGGCGGTGACAAAGAAACGCTTGCGTCATTCTCCACACCAGCTGCGAAGAAGTGGACAACTGTCTCGTTGATTTGCCATAGAGGGAGTGCAGAGACGGTTCACCAGACTGATTCCTGGGATGTCAGGACTGTCTTATGAAGAAAGACTGGATAGACTTGGTTTATACTCTCTAGAATTTAGGAGATTGAGAGGGGATCTTATAGAAACTTACAAAATTCTTAAGGGGGTTGGACAGGCTAGATGCAGGAAGATTGTTCCCGATGTTGGGGAAGTCCAGGACAAGGGGTCACAGTTTAAGGATAAGGGGGAAATCCTTTAAAACCGAGATGAGAAGAACTTTTTTCACACAGAGAGTGGTGAATCTCTGGAACTCTCTGCCGCAGAGGGTAGTTGAGGCCAGTTCATTGGCTATATTTAAGAGGGAGTTAGATGTGGCCCTTGTGGCTAAGGGGATCAGGGGGTATGGAGAGAAGGCAGGTACGGGATACTGAGTTGGATGATCAGCCATGATCATATTGAATGGCGGTGCAGGTTCGAAGGGCCGAATGGCCTACTCCTGCACCTAATTTCTATGTTTCTATGTCTCCTCCCCGTAGCAGCTGCCCCGAGGGCAGTGTCCAGAGGGTCAGGAGTAAGACTCTGACATATTCACTCCTAAAATAAAATTGTCGGGAGCGGTCACGGTGGTGCAGCGGGTAGAGCTGCTGCCTCGCAGCGCCGGAGACCATCCCGATTACGGGCGCTGTCTGTGCGGAGTTTGCACGTTCTCCCCGTGACCTGCGTGGGTTTTCCCCGGGTGCTCCGGTTTCCTCCCACACTCCAAAGACGTGCAGGTTTGTAGATCTGAGCTGTGTCCACGCTGTATCGATTGTAGACAGACACAAAAATGCTGATGTAGCTCAGCGGGACAAGGCAGCATCTCTGGAGAGAAGGCATGGGTGACGTTTCGGGTCGAGACCCTTCTTCAGACTGATCTTTGATGACTGTGTGACAATTTAACACATCTGCCTCGTTTTTCACATTTGAACTGGATCATTCAATTCAGAAAATAAACAGTGTGGCTTTAGTTCCGAGACCACACACACAGGATTCTGCAGCTTAGGAATCTGGTGGTTTCACTAAAATGTCAGCGCAGCCAGAAGCAACAGTGACACACATTGGCCAGTCGTGCTTCGAGAGCAATCTCTCGTTCATCGTTCAATCCCATGGTTTCAATAGGTGTCTGTCTAGGGGTTGGAGAAACGAGTTTACAAATTAAAAATACACAGAGTGCTGGAGTAACTCAGCGGGTCAGGCAGCATCTGTGGAGGACATGGATAGGTGACGTTTCACAGAGTGCTGGAGTAACTCAGCGGGTCAGGCAGCATCTGTGGAGAACGTGGATAGGTGACGTTTCACAGAGTGCTGGAGTAACTCAGTGGGTCAGGCAGCATCTGTGGAGAAAATGGATAGGTGACGTTTCACAGAGTGCTGGAGTAACTCAGCGGGTGCAGCAGCATCTATGGAGCTAAGGAAATCGGCAACGTTTCGGGTCGAAACCCTTCCGGGTTTCGGCCCAAAACGTTGCCTATTTCCAGAAGGGTTTCGGCCCGAAACGTTGCCTATTTCCTTCGCTCCATAGATGCTGCTGCACCATAACTCAGCAGGTCAGGCAGCATCTGTGAAGAACATGGATAGGTGACGTTTAGAGTTGGGACCCTACGTCATATAGGAGGGTGGGAAGAAATCTTTGGAGTGTGGGAGGAACCTGGAGCACCCGGAGAAAACGCACGCGGTCACAGGGAGAACGTGCAGACTCCACTCAGACAGACACACAAACGGGGATCCAGGGTCAGGATCGAACCCGGGTCTCTGGCGCTGCGAGTTGTCGCAAACCAGCCACTGCCGTGAGCTGAGCAAGCAGAACTCTGATGGGTAATTGTTTGTGGTGGTCTCCACAAAATGCTGAACGAGAGATGGCGAGTGAAGATTTTGTACCTCCCAATATCCTGGGCCGCCAGACGTGACCGCGCGTCACTGCCTACGTCACCACGTACCGTGCGTGCGTCTCGTGCGCATCACAACGCGTGCATCGTGACGCCCAGGTGGGACAGGCCCTTTACTCAGCGGGACGGGCAGCTTCTCTGGGGAGACGAATTGGGTGACATTTCGGGTCAAGACGTTTCAGCCTTCTTCCGACTGAGACTCGACCCGAAACGTCAACCGTTCCTTCTCTCCGGAGACGCTGCCTGTCCGATGGTTAATGAATGAATAAGTTTATTAGCCAAGTATTCACATACAAGGAATTTGCCTTGGTGCTCCGCCCGCAAGTGACAACAGTTAGGAATGACACATTAAACATTAATAATGAAACATTATCGATTAAAGATGTGAATTAAATAAAACACGGGAGCAGAAGGAGGCTCCATATTTTTGGTGATTGCACCGTCCGTTCCTGCATTCCAAAAGCAGCTGCCAATTTGCTGAAGATGTTTCATTTCCTTGATGAATATAATATGTGGAATGGGAGATCACATGAGGGAAATTAATCTTTGCACAAAGCATGTGGTTACAATTTGGGATCCAACTCTCGAACAGCAGGATCCAGTGTAAACCATCGGGGAACTGGGTAAGTACTTTGGAAATGATCCTGTGATCGTGACCACAATGCAGCTGTACATGTTGTTGGTGAGACCACACGTGGAGACACTGCGGACACTGCAGTTTAGTTTATTGTCCCGTGTACTGAGGTACAGTGAAACGCCTCTGTTGCGTGCTAACCAGTCAGCGGAAAGACAACACATGATTACAATCGAGCCGTCCACAGTGTACAGATACAGGATAAAGGGAATAACGTTTAGTGCAAGGTAAAGTCCGATCAAGGATAGTCCAGAGGGTCTCAAAAGAGAGCTAGATAGGGCTCTTAAAGATAGCGGAGTCAGGGGATATGGGGAGAAGGCAGGAACGGGGAACTGATTGGGGATGATCAGCCATGATCACATTGAATGGCGGTGCTGGCTCGAAGGGCCGAATGGCCTCTACTCCTGCACTTGTTGTCTATTGTCTAAACTCAGCGGGTGCAGCAGCATCTATGGAGCGAATGAAATAGGCAACGTTTTGGGCCGAAATCCTTCTGGAAATAGGAAACGTTTCGGGCCAAAATCCTTCTGGAAATAGGCAACGTTTCGGGACGAAATCCTTCTGGAAATAGGCAACGTTTCGGGCCAAAATCCTTCTGGAAATAGGCAACGTTTTGGGCCAAAATCCTCTGGAAATAGGCAACGTTTTGGGCCGAAATCCTTCTGGAAATAGGCAACGTTTCGGGCCGAAACCCGAAAGGGTTTCGGCCCGAAACGTTGCCTATTTCCTTCGCTCCATAGACGCTGCTGCACCCGCTGAGTTTCTCCAGCATTTTTGTCTGCCTTCGATTTTGCAGCATCTGTGCAGTTCCTTCTTAAACAACTTGTTCTATTTGATCTTATTTGATTGTGCACGCCGGGGTTGATTGCATTCGTCGAAACAGGGCGGACCCCGTGAAGGTTGCAATCTCCCACCCCATCTGTAAACTGATTAGTACGGGTGTCAGGGGTTATGGGGAGAAGGCTGGAGATTGGGGTTAGGAGGGAGAGACAGATCAGCCTTGATTAAATGGCGGAGTAGACTCAATGGGCCGAATGGTCTAATTCTTCTCCTATCCCTTATAAACTTATGTATAATCATCTAAAGCGAAAAGATTTGCTTTGCGTGCCATCCAAACAGGTCAGATAACACTAAACACAAATGCAACCAGGCCAAACTCCAGTCCAACAGGTAGAGCAAAGGGGAAGATACAGAGTGCAGAATATAGTTCTCAGCATTGTAGAGCATCAGATCCACAGACAAAGTCCAATGTCTGCAATGGGGTCGAGGTGAGTGGGACTGGTTCACTATTTCACACGTGCAGATTGCAGTTCTCAGCATTTCTGCCAACGTTTGACTTTCTCTGTTAACGTTGAGTTTGTTTCAGCTGTGCGACTAAATCTGCAGGACTTCTTGTGGAGGAAAGGAAGTCGGATTTGCTCTGCTATTGTGTTATGCTGTCGTCTCCATAGCAACCCTCCAGGACTTTTATGACTGTGACTAAGTGGTTGAATCTTGTCAGATGTCAGCTGTGTCCTGGCCTCTGTATCCCCAGCACAATCCCCCCCCCCCCACTGTGAAAAACACTGGCTTTTATTCCCCGAAAACTAAGGAGGAAGACGTGATCTCACTGAAAGGAATGTGCAGGAAGGAACTCTGATTTAAACCGAAGATGGACACGTAAGGCTGGAGTAACTCAGCGGGACAGGCAGCGTCTCTGGAGAGAAGGAATGGGTCGAGACCCATCTTCAGACCCATTCCTTCTCTCCAGAGACGTTGCCTGTCCCGCTGAGTTACTCCAGCCTTACGTGTGTCCATATTCTGAAAGGAATGCCAGGTTCGGGGGTGGGGAGAACGTGCAAACTCCGTACAGACAGCCCCCTTAGTCAGGATCCAACCCGGGTCTCTGGCGCTGTGAGGCAGCAACTCTACCCGCTGTGTTTCTACAAGTCTACTAAAAGGTTTTTTACTTTTACCGGTGTTTTTAACTTTCTAACTTAACTTTTTAAATGAATGAATGAATGAATACATTTATTGGCCAAGTATTCACATACAAGGAATTTGCCTTGGTGCTCCGCCCGCAAGTAAAGCTATATTTAAGAGGGAGTTAGATGTGGCCCTTGTGGCTAAGGGGATCAGAGGGTATGGAGAGAAGGCAGGTACGGGATACTGAGTTGGATGATCAGCCATGATCATATTGAATGGCGGTGCTGGCTCGAAGGGCCGAATGGCCTCTACTCCTGCACCTATTGTCTATGTTTCAATGTTTCTAAAAAACGTGACACACAGTGACACATAAAACATTAAACATTAATAATAAAACATTATCGATCAAACATGTGAATGAAATAAAATACCAGAGCACAAGGAGGCTACAGCTTTGGTTATTGAGTAGAGCTACTACTCGTGGATAAAAGCTGTGGCAACCATGACAATAGGTGCAGGAGTAGAGGCCATTCGGCCCTTCGAGCCAGCACCGCCATTCAATATGATCATGGCTGATCATCCAACTCAGTATCCCGTTCCTGCCTTCTCACCATATCCCCTGACTCCGCTATCTTTAAGAGCCCTATCTAGCTCTCACTTGAAAGCATCCAGAGAACCGGCCTCCATCGCCCTCTGAGGCAGAGAATTCCACAGACTCACAACTCTCTGCGAGAAAAAGTGTTTCCTCGTCTCTGTTCTAAATGGCCGACCCCTTATTCTTAAACTGTGTGGCTCCTGGTTCTGGACTCCCCCCAACAGTGGGGAACATAGTTGGGACAGTCTGGAGTTGCCTTCCAGAGGGAAGTGATTGAACAGCCCGTTCTAGATAGCTTATATAAAAAAACAAAAAGATAGAAAATAAGAGAACAGCCATCTGGGGATTCAGCGGCTAATCTAATTGCTTCGTGCAAGACTACATTCCACGGCAGTGACCCGTACCACAAGACGTCCCGAAATAGTACAATTTCCCACAACTGCGCACAGTTTCTTATTTATTTTGTAACGATGCTAATACTAATGTTTGATTTCAACCTTGTTCCTGATTTGTATCATGTTGCATGTTAGTTTAAATGTCTGGAAAAGATATTTGATTGCAAAGGCAAAATAGTAAACCACAAGAAATCGCAGAGAGTTGTAGATGTAGATGTAGCCCAGTCCCACACACACACCACACTCCCCACCATTGTAGATGTAGCCCAGTCCCACACACACACCACACTCCCCACCATTGTAGATGTAGCCCAGTCCCACACACACCACACTCCCCACCATTGTAGATGTAGCCCAGTCCCACACACACACCACACTCCCCACCATTGTAGATGTAGCCCAGTCCCACACACACCACACTCCCCACCATTGTAGATGTAGCCCAGTCCCACACACACCACACTCCCCACCATTGTAGATGTAGCCCAGTCCCACACACACCACACTCCCCACCATTGTAGATGTAGCCCAGTCCATCACACACACCACACTCCCCACCATTGTAGATGTAGCCCAGTCCCACACACACCACACTCCCCACCATTGTAGATGTAGCCCAGTCCCACACACACCACACTCCCCACCATTGTAGATGTAGCCCAGTCCCACACACACCACACTCCCCACCATTGTAGATGTAGCCCAGTCCCACACACACCACACTCCCCACCATTGTAGATGTAGCCCAGTCCCACACACACCACACTCCCCACCATTGTAGATGTAGCCCAGTCCATCACACACACCACACTCCCCACCATTGTAGATGTAGCCCAGTCCCACACACACCACACTCCCCACCATTGTAGATGTAGCCCAGTCCCACACACACACCACACTCCCCACCATTGTAGATGTAGCCCAGTCCCACACACACCACACTCCCCACCATTGTAGATGTAGCCCAGTCCCACACACACCACACTCCCCACCATTGTAGATGTAGCCCAGTCCCCACACACACCACACTCCCCACCCCTTTTGACGTCGCCCCGCCCATCACACACACCACACTCCCCACCATTGTAGATGTAGCCCAGTCCCACACACACCACACTCCCCACCATTGTAGATGTAGCCCAGTCCCACACACACCACACTCCCCACCATTGTAGATGTAGCCCAGTCCATCACACACACCACACTCCCCACCATTGTAGATGTAGCCCAGTCCCCCACACACCACACTCCACACCATTGTAGATGTAGCCCAGTCCCACACACACACCACACTCCCCACCATTGTAGATGTAGCCCAGTCCCACACACACACCACACTCCCCACCATTGTAGATGTAGCCCAGTCCCACACACACCACACTCCCCACCATTGTAGATGTAGCCCAGTCCCACACACACCACACTCCCCACCATTGTAGATGTAGCCCAGTCCCCCACACACACCACACTCCCCACCATTGTAGATGTAGCCCAGTCCATCACACACACACACACCACACTCCCCACCATTGTAGATGTAGCCCAGTCCCACACACACCACACTCCCCACCATTGTAGATGTAGCCCAGTCCATCACACACACCACACTCCCCACCATTGTAGATGTAGCCCAGTCCATCACACACACCACACTCCCCACCATTGTAGATGTAGCCCAGTCCCACACACACCACACTCCCCGCCATTGTAGATGTAGCCCAGTCCCACACACACCACACTCCCCACCATTGTAGATGTAGCCCAGTCCCACACACACCACACTCCCCACCATTGTAGATGTAGCCCAGTCCCACACAGACCACACTCCCCACCATTGTAGATGTAGCCCAGTCCCACACACACCACACTCCCCACCATTGTAGATGTAGCCCAGTCCCACACACACCACACTCCCCACCATTGTAGATGTAGCCCAGTCCCACACACAGACCACACTCCCCACCATTGTAGATGTAGCCCAGTCCCACACACACCACACTCCCCACCATTGTAGATGTAGCCCAGTCCCACACACACACCACACTCCCCACCATTGTAGATGTAGCCCTGTCCCACACACACCACACTCCCCACCATTGTAGATGTAGCCCAGTCCCACACACACCACACTCCCCACCATTGTAGATGTAGCCCAGTCCCACACACACACCACACTCCCCACCATTGTAGATGTAGCCCAGTCCATCACACACACCACACTCCCCACCATTGTAGATGTAGCCCAGTCCATCACACACAGACCACACTCCCCACCATTGTAGATGTAGCCCAGTCCCACACACACCACACTCCCCACCATTGTAGATGTAGCCCAGTCCCACACACACCACACTCCCCACCATTGTAGATGTAGCCCAGTCCATCACACCACCACACTCCCCACCATTGTAGATGTAGCCCAGTCCATCACACACAGACCACACTCCCCACCATTGACTCCATCTATACTTCACGCTGCCTCGGGAAAGCAGCCGACATCATCAAAGACTTGTCCCTGTCCCACCCTGGTCATTCCTTCTTCTCCCCGCTCCCATCCGGCAGAAGGTACAGAAGCTTGAAAGCTCGCACCACCAGACTCAGGAACAGCTTCTTCCCCTCTGTTATCAGGCTTCTGAACGGCCCTTCCATAAGCTAGGGTGCTGTCCGATTCACCTCTACCCCATTGCGGACATTGGACTTTGTCTGTGGAACTGATGCGCTACAATGCTGAGAACTATATTCTGCACTCTGTATCTTCCCCTTTACTCTACCTGTTGGACTGGAGTGTGGGTTGAATGTATTTATATATCATATTGCCTGATTGATAGACACAAAAAGCTGGAGTAAATCAGCGGGACAGGCAGCATCTCTGGAGAGAAGGAATAGGCGACGTTTCGGGTCGAGACCCTTCTTCAAACTGATGTCAGGTTGACTTATTCTGCACCCTGACATCAGTCTGAAGAAGGGTCTCGACCCGAAACGTCGCCCAACCCTTCTCTCCAGAGGTGCTGCCTGACCCGCTGAGTTACTCCAGCATTTTGTGTCTGCCTAGCTGAACACCACCACAGACTAACAGCCAAGTATAACCGTACCAACAATTACCCTGCTGTGGTCTTGCAAACATTATTTCTCTACCTGAAACATTCTGCTTGAATATTCTGTCGGCAGCCAAAATTCACAGAGGATGGAATCCCAGGAGTCTTTCATTCTACATAGAATAAGCAAAGTCAATATTTGTGGATAATTTTGACACCAGCCGTGATATTCTTGATTTAATGGACCTCTTTATGAAGTGAGTTTTATGTCCAATTTATCACCATTTATGATTTTCACCTTGGGAAACCCTCTTTCCATTGGAGTTGTTTGTTTAGAAGTAGGCACGGCACGGTGGTGCAGCGGGTAGAGCTGCTGTCTCACATCGCCAGAGACCCAGGTTCAATCCTGACTACTGGCGCTGTCTGTACGGAGTTTGCACGTTCTCCCCGTGACCTGCGTGGGTTTTCTCCGGGTGCTCTGGTTTCCTCCCACACCCCAGGTTTGTAGACTGGAATAACTCAGTGGGACAGGCAGCATCTCTGAAGAGGTGAATTGGCTTTGGTAAAAAAAATGTACATTGTCCCTAGTGTGTGTAGGATGGTGTTAGTGTGCGGGGATCGCTGGTCGGCACGGACTAGGTGGGCCGAAGGGCCTGTTTCCGTGCTGTATCGCTAAACTAAACTAAAGTTTATTTCCCTTAAATGTTTATTGATTTTATCTACAAAACAGTGCAACACCGTCACCATAAATAAAACAAAATAAGAAAAACAAGCAATCAAAATAAATAAAATAAGTAGATAAAAGTAAATAAATTAAAAATTGGAATAAGATCGTGTGTTCACAAATTAAAAAAGAAAAAACATGACATTGATTAGTTATCTGGAGATAATTCAACATTCATAACATCTAGTTCTATATAACATAATCTTCCCATATCCAGCTCAGCATTTATCTACTTGGTGTCATGGCTCAAATAAACGGTCCATTTTTCCCAGATCACAGCAAAAGGATTTGAGTATAGGAGCAGGGAGGTTCTACTGCAGTTGTACAGGGTCTTGGTGAGACCACACCTGGAGCATTGCGTACCGTTTTGGTCTCCTAATCTGAGGAAAGACATTCTTGCCATAGAGGGAGTGCAGAGAAGGTTCACCAGACTGATTCCTGGGATGGCAGGACTTTCACATGAAGAAAGACTGGATAGACTCGGCTTGTACTCGCTAGAATTTAGAAGATTGAGGGGGGATCTTATAGAAACTTAGAAAATTCTTAAGGGGCTGGACAGGCTAGATGCAGGAAGATTGTTCCCGATGTTGGGGAAGTCCAGGACAAGGGGTCACAGTTTAAGGATAATGGGGAAATCCTTTAGGACCGAGATGAGAAAAACATTTTTCACACAGAGAGCGGTGAATCTCTGGAATTCTCTGCCACAGAAGGTAGTTGAGGCCACAGTTCATTGGCTATATCTGGACACCCCCAACATTGAGAACATGTTTCTTGCCTCTAGCGTGTCCAAACCCTTAATAATCTTACATGTTTCAATAGTACCCCTCTCATCCTTCTAAATACCAGATGACACAAGCTAAGCCGCTCCATTCTCTGGAATTCTCTGCCACAGAAGGTAGTTGAGGCCACAGTTCATTGGCTATATTTAAGAGGGAGTTGGATGTGGCCCTTGTGGCTAAGGGGATCAGGGGGTATGGAGAGAAGGCAGGTACAGGATACTGAGTTGGATGATCAGCCATGATCATATTGAATGGCGGTGCAGGCTCGAAGGGCCGAATGGCCTCTACTCCTGCACCTATTTTCTATGTTTCTATCTTCTCAAATGAATTTTGAGAAGATCTCAACTAAATCAACTAAAGTTTATTTTCAGGTAAGTCAAGTCAAGTCTTGTTCGGGCAGGAGTGCAGCAATGAAAACCTTGCTTGCAGCAGCAGCAGCATCACAGACAAATAGACTCGGACAACACACACCCACACACGCACGTCTAGAGTGAAGAGTGTTTTATTGCCATATGTGCCGGATGGGACAATGAAATTCTTACTTGTTGCAGCACAACAGAATATGTGAATACGTAAAGAATATGTAAATATGGAGAGAAGGCAGGTACAGGATACTGAGTTGGATGATCAGCCATGACCATATTGAATGGCGGTGCAGGCTCGAAGGGCCGAATGGCCTACTCCTGCACCTAAGTTCTATGTTTCTATGTACATAACGGGGAAGAGAAAAAAATCAATAAAGAACAAAGATAGTGCAAATAATAGTCTTTTGCAGCTCAGAGATTATTTGTTGGGGAAACTCAGCGGGTGAGGCAGCATCTATGGAGCGAAGGAATAGGTGACCTTTCGGGACGAGACCCGGAAGGGTCTCGACCCGAAACGTCGCCTATTCCTTCGTTCCATAGATGCTTTCCAGGCCTCGACCTGATACGTCACCTATACCTTCTTCAGACTGATGTGGGGGTGGGTGGGGGAGGGAAGAAGAAAGGAAGAGGCGGAGACAGTGGGCTGTGGGGGAGCTGGGAAGGGGAGGGGAAGGAGGGAGAAAGCAGGGACTACCTGAAATTAGAGGTCAATGTTCATACCGCTGGGGTGTAAACTACCCAAGCGAAATATGAGGTGCTGCTCCTCCAATTTGCGGTGGGACTCACTCTGGCCACGGAGGAGGCCCAGGATAGAGAGGTCGGATTGGGAATGGGAGGGGGAGTTGAAGTGCTGAGCCACCGGGAGATCAGGTTGGTTAATGCGGACCGAGCGGAGGTGTTGGGCGAAGCGATCGCCAAGCCTGCGCTTGGTCTCACCGATGTAGAGCAGCTGACACCTGGAACAGTGGATACAGTAGATGAGGTTGGAGGAAGTGCAGGTGAACCTCTACCTCACCTGGAAAGACTGTTTAGGTCCTTAGATGGAGTCGAGGGGGGGGGGAGGGGAGAGGTAAAGCGACAAGTGTGGCATTTCCTCAGGTTGCAAGATAGGAGGGGGTGGTTTGGGTGGGAAGGGACGAATTGACCAGGGAGTTATGGAGGGAGCGGTCTCTTGTGTGAGACTTTACTTGTGTGTTCACCGGCACTTTAAGCAACCGCCTTGTGCATAGAGAGAGGCCACGGTGATCTAGAAATTAAATCGCTCATGCCAGGCTGCCCAGCTTTCATTGGGGTGTTGGTTTGACTGTTAAATTTAAACGAGGAGGAATGGATTTGTGATAGAATGCAGCTAACCAAATATCATTTATCCCGAGACAATCTAGTGACTGCTACTGGCTTCAGATACAACAGGCAGCTGGAAACAGTTTACGGGAATACTGTGAGAACATTCTCACAGACGACCCTGGTTCTGGATGGCACCATTCCAGAAATTGCTGCAGTACAGATTTATTGTCACTCGGGACCGCTCCCATTGAAAATTAACTCGTTTATCAAAGGTCGTTCCACTTTGCCGCACAATATTTATAAACTCACCCAGGTTCTGCGTTGAGTTCTCTTCAATGAGAGAGAAGAGGTCTCGACCCGAAACGTCACCCACCCATTCATTCCTTCTCTCCAGCGATGCTGCCTGTCCCGCTGAGTTACTCCAGCTGTTTGTGTCTAGCCTTCTCTCAAATGAAACATTTCAATACAAAAAGAGTTTCCCCGTCAAAACTTCAAATCTGTCTTTAAATGCTTCTGCTCACCAATGTGATCAATTATCTCTCCCCCCCACCCCCCCTCCTAACTTTGGAAGAAGTGTGGAACGAACTCACATCTGTCAAGAATTGTGTTGGTTCAACAGCCAGGAACAACTGCACATATCTGCACATGTATAACACATGAATATTAACAGACCTTTGAATTCCCTTTCCAATATTATGTTGGAGAACTGGTATTTATACAGATGTTCTGTGGTCGGGACACAAGACATTGTGCTCTCGGCTACCTCTCTCTCTCTTGAACAGGGCGTTAGTGGAAGAAAAGTCATTATCGACAATAGACAGTAGGTGCAGGAGGAGGCCATTCGGCCCTTCGAGCCAGCACCGCCATTCAATGTGATCATGTCTGATCATCCCCAATCAGTATCCCGTTCCTGCCTTCTCCCCATATCCCCTGACTCCGCTATCTTTAAGAGCCCTATCTAGCTCTCTCTTGAAAACATCCAGAGAACCGGCCTCCACCGCCCTGTGTGGCAGAGAATTCCACAGACTCACAACTCTCTGTGAGGAAAAAGTGTTTCCTCGTCTCCATTGTAAATGGCTTACCCCTTTTTCGTAAACTGTGGCCCCTGGTTCTGGACTCCCCCAACATCGGGAACATGTTTCCTGCCTCTAGCGTGTCCAAACCCTTAATAATCTTATATGTTTCAATGAGATGCCCTCTCATCCTTCTAAACTCCAGAGTGTACAAGCCCAGCCGCTCCATTCTCTCAGCATATGACAGTCCCGCCATCCCGGGAATTAACCTGGTAAACCTACGCTGCACTCCCTCAATAGCAAGAATGTCCTTCCTCAAATTAGGGGACCAAAACTCCACCCAATAATTAGAATGACGGTAGAGTTGCTGCCTCACAGCTCTTGCAGCACTGGAGACCCGGGTTCGATCCCGACAACGGGTGCTGTCTGTACGGAGTTTGTACCTTCTCCACGTGAAAGGGTTCAGAAAAGATTTATGATGCAGAGTCTTTTGCCCAGAGTAGGGGAATCGAGGACCAGAGGACATAGGTTCAAGGTGAAGGGGAAAATATTTAATAGGAATCCGAGGGTAACTTTTTCACACAGAGGGTGGTGGGTGTATGGAACTGCCAGAGGAGGTAGTTGAGGCTGGGACTATCCCATCGTTTGGGATAGGAGTTGGACAGGACAGGATTGGAGGGATATGGACCAAGCGCAGGCAGGTGGGACTAGTGTAGCTGGGACATTGTTGGCTGGTGTGGGCAAGTTGGGCCGAAGGGCCTGTTTCCACACTGTATCACTAAACTAAATGTACATTTCTACAGCAGTGTTGTTGGACTCACATTTCCAGCCTATGAGGGTTGTTTGTAGGTTAATGTGTAGGAAGGAACTGCAGATGCTGGTTTAAACCGAAGATAGACACAAAATGCTGGAGTAACTCAGCGGGGCAGGCAGCATCTCTGGAGAGAAGGAATGGGTGACGTTTCAGGTCAAGACCCTTCTTCAGACTGATAGGGTTCTTAAACATAGCAGAGTGAGGGGATATGGGGAGAAGGCAGGAACGGGGTACTGATTGGGGATGATCAGCCCCGATTACAGTGATGGCGGTGCTGGCTCGAAGGGCTGAATGGCCTCACTCCTGCACCTATTGCCTATTGAAAGGAACAATGAAATTCCTACCTGGGTTTCCTCCCACACTCAGACACGTGCGGGTTTGTAGGTTAATCGGCCCCTGTGTAAATTGCCCCCTGGTGTGTAGGGAGTGGATGAGAACGTGGGATAGCATAGAACTAGTGATCGATGGTTGGCGTGGACTCTTGGTCTTCCAAAATATTCCAACTGGAATTTAAACTGGAGGTGGTGAAGGGAGGGCTTAAGCCAGAAAGGGTTATTGGGAAGAAAGAGCTACTGTAAATGCAGTTGCATCTGGTTGGGTAACTATAGTTGGGTGGAGATTATTCCATGCTTTAATTGTGCGGGGGAAGAACAAATCTGTCTTTGTAGCTGGGATCACAAATTGGATCCAATGCCCTCGTCTGCTCCTAATTGGTTTGGGTTTGGTGTAGGTCTTGTAGTCTATGTCGAGCTGACCATTTAACATTTTGTAAAAACAGGTCAAACGGTGAGCTTCACACCCCAGAGAATTCAGAAGTTTGGTGACACTCGCTTCTCTCTCATAGGTGTTAGTAACAAATCGAGCGGCCTGTCTATAGACTCGGTGGGCCGAAGGGCCTGTTTCCGTACTGCATCATTCATTCGGCCCTTTGGAAACTTAAAGACGCACAGACTGGTGATGGAAGCCAACCTGGGGGACTGTTGAAGCCTTTACATGACCCAATAAATATGTGTACACAGATGATCATTTTACCATACGAGGCAAATTTATTTATCCCAGGAGGGAAATTGATCTTGCAACGGCCATAAAACCACAAAATACATGAAACGTGAAATTATAGTGACAAGTGGAAAGGCTTTGGGGATGTGCAAAGATTGGGGGGGAGGGAGGAACAGTCGTAGTCTATCCCACGACAGAAAGGGGGAGGGAGTTGTACAGTTTGATAGCCACAGGGAAGAAGGATCTGTGCTGCATCTTGGTGGGACCAGTCTGTTGCTGAAGCTGCTCCTCGGGTTGACCAGTGTGTCACGGAGGGGGTGTGAGCTGTATTGTCCAGGGTGCTCTGCAGTTTGAGGAGCATCCTGCCCTCCAAGACCAACCTCCCGTGAATCCAACTCCAACTCCACCCCCAGGACGGAGCCAGCCTTCCCGATGAGTCTGTTTTTGATTCAGATTCAATTTTAATTGTCATTGTCAGTGTACAGTACAGAGACAACGAAATCCATTTAGCATCTCCCTTGAAGAGCGACATAGCAAACGATTTGAATAAATAATAATAAGTGTCCGGGGGGGGGGGGTGGTGATTGGCAGTCACCGAGGTACGTTGTTGAGTAGAGTGACAGCCGCCGGAAAGAAGCTGTTCCTCGACCTGCTGGTTCGGCAACGGAGAGACCTGTAGCGCCTCCCGGATGGTAGGAGGGTAAACAGTCCATGGTTGGGGTGAGAGCAGTCCTTGGCGATGCTGAGCGCCCTCCGCAGACAGCGCTTGCTTTGGACAGACTCAATGGAGGGGAGCGAGGAACCGGTGATGCGTTGGGCAATTTTCACCACCCTCTGCAATGCCTTCCGGTCGGAGACAGAGCAGTTGCCATACCATACTGTGATGCAGTTGGTAAGGATGCTCTCGATGGTGCAGCGGTAGAAGTTCACCAGGATCTGAGGAGACAGATGGACCTTCTTCAGTCTCCTCAGGGTGTGGAATAGTGTGAAATTAAAACCAAAGTGTATTGTACTTTTCAAACTGGATGGCCATCTGTTTCAGATCTGTTTCAGATGGCCATCCAGTTGGAAAAATACAACACACTTTGGTTTTAATTTGACTAAGTCTTCATCAAAGCATCATCTTTGCAGCCTCAAGATATTCAAGACATCAGATAGCGTTCCAGTCTGACGCTCAGCATTCTGATGCATGTAGGCTGTGCATTTGTCAAGCACATGCCCTTCAAGTCTATCACCAGGACATGCATGTAATCTAGGTCAGTAATCCTGTAAAGAGTTGTTGGTGGGTGGTCAGAAATCAGCTGTGAGCAAAACACACGCAGGAACTCAGCGGGTCAGGCAGGAGCAGTCAGATATCATAGGAGCAGAATTAGGCCATTCGGCCCATCAAGTCTACCCTGCCATTTGTATCATTCCCGCTCAAACCCATTCTCCCGCCTTCTCCCCATAAGCCCTGACACCCGTACTAATCAAGAATCTATCTATCTCCGTCTTAAAAATATCCACTGACTTGTGGCCTCCACAGCCGTCTGTGACAATGAATTCCACAGATTCACCACCCTCTGGCTAAAGAGATTCCTCCTCATCTTTCTAACGATATGTCCTGTTATTCTTAAGAAAGAACTGCAGATGCTGGAAAAATCGAAGGTAAGACAAAAATGCTGGAGAAACTCAGCGGGTGAGGCAGCACCTGTGGAGCGAAGGAAATAGGTGACGTTTCGGGTCGAGACCCTTCTTCAGACGTCACCTATTCCTTCGCTCCATAGATGCTGAGTTTGTGCAGCATCTTTGTCTACCTTGTCCTTTTATTCTGAGGCTGTGGAAACATCCTCTCCACATCCACTCTATCCAGGCCTTTCACTATTGGGTAAATTTCAATGAGGGTCAGGCAGCATCTGTGGAGAACGTGAAAAGGTGACGTTTCGTGTCGGGACCTCCTTCAGACTGGCAAATCCAGGCAAGATAAAGAGATCTCAGCCAAGTGCTGTTAGTCAGCAACTTTATTCAAAGCACCCGATCTCCAAGAAGAAAAACAACCCAAATCTGCAGCGGAAGTGCCAACAAAGTCAACATAAGTTAAGTCGATGCCTTATAAATGTTACATTTAAGAGTTAGGATAGATTTGGAGTGCGGTTCCGTTTTGGACATCCTGCTGCAGTTTGGTTTAGAGATACAGTGCGGAAACAGGCCCTTCGGCCCACCGAGTCCGCGCCACACTTTAAAACTATCCTAGTGACAATTTTCACATTCATGCCAGACCAATTAACCTACAAACCTGCACATATTTGAAGCGTGGAAGGAAACTGAAGACCTTGGAGGAAACCCACGCAGGGCACAGGGAGAACACTCAAACTCTGCAGACAGCACGTGTAGTCAGGATCGAACCCGGATCTGTGGCATTGTAAGGCAGCAACTCTACCGCTGCGCCACCGTGCCGCCCTTAAGCTTCTTCTTTCGTGTGTGCGTCCAGGGCCTAACGGTGTTGGACAACTTGTTCTATTTGATCTTCCGTTTGTGCACGTCGAGTTGACTGCATTATGTCGAAACAGGGTGGACCACGTGAAGGCTGCAATCTTCCACCCCACCCCCCCCCCTTAAGCTTGAAAGAGTGCAGACAAGATTCATGAGGACATTGCCCAGACACGAGGGCCTGAACTACAGGGAGAGCGAGTTTGAGCAGGCCAGGACTTTATTCCTTGGAGCACAGAAGGACGAGGGGTGATCTTATAGACATATACAAAATCCTGACGTGAATGCACAGAGTCTTTTATCCAATGTAGAGGAATCAAGAACCAGAGGATAAAGGTTTAAGGTGAAAGGGGGAAAAAATGAATAGGAACCTGAGGGCGGCTCTTTCACACAGAGGATGGTGGGTGTATAGAAACATAGAAAATAGGTGCAGGAGGAGGCCATTCGGCCCTTTGAGCCAGCACCGCCATTCATTGTGATCATGGCTGATCGTCCACTATCAATAACCCGTGCCTGCCTTCTCCCCATATCTCTTGACTGCACTAGCCCCGAGAGCTCTATCTAACTCTCCCTTAAATCCATCCAGTGATTTGGCCTCCACTGCCCTCTGTGGCAGGGAATTCCATAAATTCACAACTCTCTGGGTGAAAACGTTTTTTCCCACCTCAGTCTTAAATGACCTCCCCTTTATTCTAAGAGTGTGGCCCCTGGTTCTGGACTCGCCCAACATTGGGAACATTTTTCCTGCATCTATCTAGCTTGTCCTGTCCGTGTGTTTATAATTTTTTATGTTTCTATGTATGTTTCCATCTATGTATAATATTCTATTTATGTATTTATATGTATGGAACAAGTGTCCAAAGGAGGCAGTGGAGGCAGGTACCATAAGACCATTTAGAAGACACTTGGACAAGGACATGGATAGGAAAAAGTATAGGGGCTTTGATGGGACATTTTGGTTTCCTTGTTACATGACTATGTCTGTAGATATTCAGGGTGATTTGTTAAATTATAACGTTATCCAAATCAATGTTGTTTGAACAGTGTGTAACATTATATTCTGCATTAAGGTATTTATCTATTGTCCAGCTTACGGCTTGATTGCCATCATCCACAGTATGATTTGACTGGATAGCACGCAAACAAAGCTGTCCCCTGTATCTCTTTAGACTTTAGACATACAGCGTGGAAACAGGCCCTTCAGCCCACCAAATCCGCGCCGACCAGCTATTACCCCGCACACTAGCACTATCTTACACACTGGGGACAATTTACAATTTTTCTGTAGCCAACTAACCTACAAGCCTGCGTGCCTTTGGAGTGTAGGGGGAAACCGGAGCACCCGGAGAAAACCCACGCGGTCACAGGGAGAACGTACACACAGACGGCACCCTTAGTCAGGATGGAACCCGGGCCTCTGGCGCAGCGAGCCAGCGACTCTACCGCTGCGCCACCGTGCCACGCCCCATCTAACGACAATAATAAACCAGCATAAAGCGTATAAATGTTTTATATTACAATGCTACAAAAACTATCGACCAAGGCAAGTACAATTAGTAGACAGTAGCGGAGGAACAAAAGTGAGATTTAGCCAAAACTAACTGAGCAAAAATGGAGACTATTTAATAACTATATACATAATAATATAACTCTGCTTCTAATTGCTAATCCTCCCCACCCAACCCCCAAAATACTGCGTGAGTTATGTCCACATTAAAAAAAGTCTTGAATTACTCGAAGACTAATTGAAGAGAATTGAATACAGATGTTTACAAGTTATTTAATATTAAACAAACAGTTGAGAAACGTTGGAGTTTTGATGCCTTTCTGAAGAAAATGTACAAAGCACTAACTAGGTGCACATGATATATTGTTTATGGTTCATGTTGGCCCCAACTCTCTTACTCGTGAGCATATTGTACCCGGTCCAGAAGCACGCAGATCAGAGAGCGTTGTACTCCACGCACTTGGACGGGTCGGTAGAAAAATGCTTCTGACAGATGGTCATCAGTCGCTTCAGCCCCTAGAAACAAGTAACAAATGTTCACTGGGACAATCTTCAATACATGACATCTATTGCTCAATCATTCTGCATCCCATTGAAGTTACAATACAATACCCCCATCATAACTGGAGACACAAGAGACTGCAGATGCTGGAATCTTCAGATAAAGAAAAACAATAGGAGGGGCACAGTGACTGTCTGTGTGGAGTTTGCACGTTCTCCCTGTGACGGCGTGCAAGGGTCTCCTCCCACATCCCATGTCAAGTCAAGTCAAGTCAACTTTATTTGTCACTTAGACATACAAGATTGAACAAATTTTATCCAAACATATCCGCCACTTGTGATAAATGTCTAGCCCAAAAGGCAACTATAACACACTCCTTAGTTTCCTGCATAAAACTTTATAGATTTTGGAATGATATTTTTGAAATATTTACAAAATTATTCAAGACAAGAATGGAACCTAATACTGAAATGATTATATTTGGTGTAATGGAAGATGGGAATAAATTGAACACATCTCAAAATCTATTCCTTAATTATGGTTTAATAATAGCAAAAAAATTAATACTTAAATTTTGGAAGGGTACATCAATACCAACACTTAAAATGTGGATTGCAAGTATGTTGGACACCGCTCATCTTGAGGAAATGCGATTCCTCCTAATGGATAAATCAGACCAATTCATAACGAGTTGGTCTCCATTCGTCGTTTTTTTGGAATCATATGGTGCAACACAATTGTAAAAAATAACTGTTTCAGGACTGGACGAGGGTTGGTCAAGATTATAAATAATGATCTCCTTTTCTTTTCACTATTTTCTCTCTCAACTTTCTTCATTTACTCGTTTTCTTTCTTCACACACTATATATTTCACATCTTTCTATCCTTTACTATCTAACTTCTTTTTCTTATTCTCATCTTTTTTCAATGTAACAAAAAAAAAAGAAGTTGTACATAAAATGTATTATGAAAATATATATTAGGCACTTTGGTGCCATATGACTGTACTTACTTCTAATAAAATAAAAAAAAAGACATACAAGATGAAATGAAAGTGGCAATGCCTGCGGGATTGTGCAAAACAGAACAGAACCAGTATTTACATTTACAATATAAATAAAAACTAGGTAATTAGTCTCTGTCAAATTGTATCAAGTCTGTAAAGAGTAGATGCAAAAGCGGGATAACAGGACTTGATGTAAAGGAGTCATCGATGGTCAGTGTGGGCTCGGTGGGCCGAAGGGCCTGTTTCTGTGCTGTATCTCTAAACTAAGCGGGTCTCTAAATTCTCTTTTCCAGCTTCCCCCCCGCCCCATAATACCTAAAGAAAGATAGACACAAAATGCTGAAGTAACTCAGCACTTTGTGTATCCAGCAGTTTGTGTCTACCTTCGATTTAAACCAGAATCTACAGTTCTCTCCTACACATCTAAAGAAAGGTCCCGACCTGAAACATCGACTAATCATGTTCTCCAGAGAGGCAGCCTGACCTGCTGAATTACTCAAGCCAAGAGCCAAGAGAGATTTATTGTCACGTGTCTCACTTGCTGCAGCACAACAGAATATGCAAACACAAAACAGAACGGCAGATAAAAGTTCAGTGTGTACACAATAAATAAACAGATAAAGTGCAATAATAATAAGACTGTTACTACTCAGAGCTTAATGTTTAAGAAGGAACTGCAGGTGCTGGAGAATCGAAGGTTACACAAAAAAGCTGGAGAAACTCAGCGGGTGCAGCAGCATCTATGGAAACATAGAAACATAGAAATTAGGTGCAGGAGTAGGCCATTCGGCCCTTCGAGCCTGCACCGCCATTCAATATGATCATGGCTGATCATCCAACTCAGTATCCCGTATCTGCCTTCTCTCCATACCCCCTGATCCCCTTAGCCACAAGGGCCACATCTAACTCCCTCTTAAATATAGCCAATGAACTGGCCTCAACTACCCTCTGTGGCAGAGAGTTCCAGAGATTCACCACTCTCTGCGTGAAAAAAGTTCTTCTCATCTCGGTTTTAAAGGATTTCCCCTTTATCCTTAAGCTGTGACCCCTTGTCCTGGACTTCCCTAACATCGGGAACAATCTTCCTGCATCTAGCCTGTCCAACCGCTTAAGAATTTTGTAAGTTTCTATAAGATCCCCTCTAAATCTTCTAAATTCTAGAGAGTATAAACCAAGTCTATCCAGTCTTTCTTCATAAGACAGTCCTGACATCCCAGGAATCAGTCTGGTGAACCGTCTCTGCACTCCCTCTATGGCAATAATGAAGGAAATAGGTGTGGGCTCAACTTGCCCACACCGCCAACATGTCTCACCTGCCTGCAATTGGCCCATATCCCTCTAAATCTGTGCTATCTAACCCGAAACGTTGCCTATTTCCTTCGCTCCATAGATGCTGCTGCACCCGCTGAGTTTCTCCAGCTTTTTTGTGTAACCTTCACTACTCAGAGCTTGTTTGATGTCGTGTTTAATAGCCCGATGGCTGTGGGGAAGAAGCTGTCCCTGAACCTGGACGTTCCAGATTTCAGGCTCCTGTACCTTCTTCCCGATGGCTACTGCAGTAGAAACAAAGAACTGCAGATGCCAGTTTACAAATGAAGATAGAAGCAAACTGCTGGAGTAACTCAGCGGGTCAGGCAGTATCTCTGGAGAAAAAAGGATGGGTGACGTTTCAGGTAGTAACGGGTCAGGCAACTTGAGACTTTATTTTGTAAACCAGCACCCGCAGAGACATAAGAGACATACAGCGTAGAAACAGGCCCTTCGGCCCAACTTGCCCACACCGGCCAACATGTCCCAGCTACACTAATCCCATTACACTAGTCATAGAGTGATACAGCGTGGAAACAGGCCCTTCAGCCCAACTTGCCCACACCAGCTAACGTGTCCCATCTACACCAGTCCCACCTGCCTGCGCTTGGTCCATATCCCTCCAAACCTGTCCTGTCCATGTACCTGTCTAACTGCTTCTTAAACGTTGGGACAGTCTAAATTACCTCTGACGGCTCGTTCCATACACCCACCACCCTCTGGCCTTGCATCTTCTCTCTAAACTCAGAGCTTTCAGACAAACCTGAATGTATTTCCGCTGCGTTTCATCGTTTAATACATGGGCCACGTGCTTGGAGAAGATTTTTTCTCGACCAGTACGTGCGTGTATTCCCACCATGGTGACTCCGATGGGCCAGGGAGCGTTGCCAATGGCCATCTGAAGGTAAGCATCGTTCGCCTGCAGGGAAAGCAAACCGTGTATATGTCAAATTCATACATACACAAAATTAATATCATCACTAGAAACCACAAGAGAGAGAGAGAGAGAGAGAGAGTCATAGAGTGATACAGCGTGGAAACGGGCCCTCGCTCCAGAGCAAACAAAATCATGGGAGACCCCTTCCACCCCTGCAACGGACTGTTCCAGCTGCTACGGTCAGGCAAACGCCTCCGTTGCCATGCGGTGAGAACGGAGCGGTTGAGAAGGAGTTTCTTCCCAGAGGCAATTCGGACTGTAAACGCCTATTTCACCAGGGACTAACTCTACTGAACGCTTTTCCTTCCATTATTTATTATGAATAAGAATATGTGTGTTATGATTGTGTTTATAATTTGTTTGGTTGTTTTGTTGTTTGTCTTTTGCACAAAAGTCCGCGAGCATTGCCACTTTCATTTCACTGCACATCTCGTATGTGTATGTGACAAATAAACTTGACTTGACTTGACTTAGGCTCAACTTGCCCACACCGCCAACATGTCCCACCTGCCTGCAATTGGCCCATATCCTTCTAAACCTGTGCTATCCATGTACCTGTCTAAATATCACTTAAACGTCGAGATAGTCCCTGCCTCAACTACCTCCTCCGGCAGCTCGTTCCATACACCCACCACCTCTTCTTCCTTTTAAATCGTCCCCACCCTCACCTTAAACCTATGCCCTCAGGTTCTTGATTCCCCTGTATGTTCATTGGCTCAACTCCTCAACTTGGCTACACAAAATGTGACTAGTTAATTGGTTAGCTAGTGAATTTTTCTTTGTTGCACGTCAAGGGGCGGCACGGTGGCGCAGCGGTAGAGTTGCTGCCTCACAGCGCCAGACACCCGGGTTCGATCCCAACTGTGACGTTGCTGTCTATGTGGAGCTTGTACGTTTTCCCCGCGACCGCATGGGTTTCCTCCCACATTCCAAAGACGTGCGGGTTTGTGGGATATCTGGCCTCTGTAAATTGTCCCCAGTGTGGATGAGAAAGTGGAATAACAGAGGTGGTGTGAACAGGTGATCGATGGCCAGTGTGGACTCGGTGGGCCGAAGGGCCTGTTTCCTTGCTGCATCTTTCAATCCATCAAGGCACCCATGTGTATATTAAAAAGTCTGGCTGGTGACCCACAGTGCCAACTTGGTTTAACTATCTTCATTATTTCCATGCATTCTGCTTGGCTTTTACTCCAACAGTACAGAAGTAGGGATCTCTTGCCAATGGGACATGGTTTTTAATGCAACCATACCCAACACCTTGTGTGTACATTTAGTCCACTTACTTATTATTTGCCTTGGAGATTGGGTAGTGGAAGAAGGGCCAGAATCGTGAGGGCCATGCTGTCTTAGAAGAATAAGGGAAGTATCGCATTGAGGAGTATCGCCTTAGATACAGCTCTTAGGGCCAATGGAATCAAGGGGTATGGGGAGAAAGCAGGAACAGGGTACTGATTTACGATGACCAGTCATGATCATATTGAATGGTGGTGCTGGCTCAAAGGGCCGAATGGCCTACTACTGTACCTATTGTCTGTTTCTATGAGCCTTGACATGGTAATGTTGAGTTGATTTTGGTTTATTATAATGTTACTGCGGTACAGTGTAAAGCTTTTGTTGCGTGCTATCCAGTCAGAGGAAAGACAATACATGATGACAATATAGCCATTCAGTGTACAGATACATGATAAGGGAATAATGTTTAGTGCAAGGTAAAGCCAGCAAGTCCAATCAAAGATAGTCCGAGGGTCACCAATGAGGTAGATAGTAGTTCAGGACCGCTCTCTGGTTGTGGTAGGATGGTTCAGTTGCCTGATAACAGCCGGGAAGAAACTGTCCCTGAATCTGGAGCTGTGTGCGTTGGTTTTCACACTTCTGTACCTCTTGCCCGATGGGAGAGGGGAGAAGAGGGAGTGACCGGGGTGAGTGGTCCTTGATGATGCTGCTGGCCTTGCCGAGGCAGCGTGAGGTGTAGATGGAGTTGGTGGAAGGGAGGTTGGTTTGTGTGTGTGATGGTCTGGGCTGCTGGCCTTGCCGAGGCAAGGCGAGGTGTAGATGGGAGTCTAATGCTGGGAGAGTCATGAATGAGGAAGCAGAAGAGGAGGAGGATGAGGAGGGGGAAAATGTGGGACGTAACTACCTACTGGAAATGAAATGTTAAGTTAGATCCTGCGTAAATTTAACATTTCCAGTGGAAATTATTGAGGACCCTCATTTAAGATCCGATATAGACCCCAAAAAACAGCAATCTGTCTGGAAATAAAAAATAAACCCATATTTTCTTTGTCAATGTAAATATGTTGCACTTTTTTGACAATTCATTGATTTCTAACTTTCAAACAAACAATTCTGGCTTGAAAATTCATCTTATTCATATTAAACTATCAACACACGAGTTGAGGCAAACTCGGCAGAGGTCGTGAATTAGGTCGTGAAAGTGGGACTGGCCCTTTAATATAGTGAAAGGTGTTTAACAATTAGCGAAGGTGGACAAAAAAGCTGGAGAAACTCAGCGGGTGAGGCAGCATCTATGGAGCGAAGGAATGTGTGACGTTTCGGGTCGAGACCTGGAAAGCATCTATGGAGCGAAGGAATAGGCGACGTTTCGGATCGAGACACGGAAAGCATCTATGGAGCGAAGGAATAGGCGACGTTTCTGGTCGAGACCCTTCCGGGTCTCGACCCGAAACGTCGCCTATTCCTTCGCTCCATAGATGCTGCCTCACCCGCTGAGTTCCTCCAGCATTTTTTGTCTGCCTTCGATTTTCCCAGCATCTGCAGTTCTTTCTTAATAATTGGTGACATACCTTGACATATTCTCTCTGCAACATGAACTTGATGATATCAGTTATAGATTCTTTGATGTCTTGAGGCAGGGTCTGTGGGGGGGAAAGTAAAAGAAACATACTCTAATTTCCACGATATCATATGACATGAAATCATAGCAATTTAATGTTAGCACCAACTATAATGGGCTAATCATTCATAGCCTGTACAATGTCACCCCGATAAACACGGCAGTGGCAGTAATCAGAGAGAATAATGTATTGATGATGAATGTCACAGTCAGCTTTCTCACGCTCTGCCACAAAGTGCAATCAGCACGAGGGGACTATCAAATGCTGCTCAAGGTTTATGGATTTCCGGAATACTCGGCAAATTTATTCAGCAATAAATTATATCCTTTTGAGGTCAAATCGGTAAAAACATTATAATCTGCATTGCTATGGGAACGTTCAACTGTGTACATTCCCATTACTGAAAACACGTAGCAGTTCAGAGCCGGGCGGCGCAGCGGGTGGAGCTGCTGCCTCACAGCGCCAGGGACCCAGGTTCCATCCCGACCACGGGTGCTGTCTGTACGGAGTTTGCACGTTCTCCCCCCCTGACCTGCGTGGGTTTTCTCCAGTTTCCTCCCACACTCCATAAACGTACAGGTTTGTAGGTTAGAAACATGGAAACATAGAAATTAGGTGCTGGAGTAGGCCATTCGGCCCTTCGAGCCTGCACCGCCATTCAATATGATCATGGCTGATCATCCAACTCAGTATCCCGTACCTGCCTTCTCTCCATACCCTCTGATCCCCTTGGCCACAAGGGCCACATCTAACTCCCTCTTAAATATAGCCAATGAACTGGCCTCAACTACCCTCTGTGGCAGAGAGTTCCAGAGATGCACCACTCTGTGTGAAAAAAGTTCCTCTCATCTCGGTTTTAAAGGATTTCCCCCTTATCCTTAAGCTGTGACCCCTTGTCCTGGACTTCCCCAACATCGGGAACAATCTTCCTGCATCTAGCCTGTCCAACCCCTTAAGAATTTTGTAAGTTTCTATAAGATCCCCTCTCAATCTCCTAAATTCTAGAGAGTATAAACCAAGTCTATCCAGTCTTTCTTCATAAGACAGTTACTTAGCCCCAGTGTGTATGGGAGAGCGTTAGAGTGCGGGGATCGCTGGTCGGCGCAGACTCGGTGGGCCGAAGGGCCTGTTTCCGCGCTGTAATCTCTAGACTAAAACTAAACTGATAAACGTTTGGCACAGTGGCAGATGAGACATACGAGGCATGTTACCGGTACTGGAGGGCCTGAGCTACAGGGAGAGGTTGGGCAGACCAGGACATTATTCCTTCAAGCTCAGGAGGATGAAGAGTGATTTTTTAAGAGGTGCATAAAATCATGTTATAGGAGCAGAATTTGGCCATTCGTCCCATCAAGTCTACGACACCTTTTACCTTTTAATCCCATTCTCATGAGATGATGAGGGGATAAGATCAAGAGGGCAGATGCAAGGTTGTTTACCCGGATAGGGGAATCATTACCAGAGAGGCAACGTTCTCCCTCAGGGTGGTGCGTGCATGGAATGAGCTGCTAGAGGGGGCAATTGTGACAAGTGCTAGTCTAGAACATCATTGACAAGACAGGTAGTACATGGAAAGGAAAGATTTAGAGGGATCTGGGGGGACCAGCGTAGATGAGGCATCTTGGTCGGCACGGGCAAGTTTCCCTGTCGTACGACTGATGTCTGCACATCCTCCCTGTAACCGGGTTTCCTCCGGCTGTTCCGGTTTGCTCCCACATCCCAGTTTTGCAGGTGAATTGGCAGGGAAACTTGCCTACATGTTTGTCTCTATCACATGGAATGAAATAGTGAAAAGCTTTCTTTGTGGTGTGCTTCCAGTGAACACACTATAAAAGAGTGAGGCCCACCTCAAATTGGAGAAGCAGCACCTCATATTTCGCTTGGGTAGTTTACACCCCAGCGGTATGAACATTGAATTCTCCAATTTCAGGTAGTCCCTGCTTTCTCCCTCCTTCCCCTCCCCTTCCCAGCTCTCCCACTGCCTCCGCCCCTTCCTTTCTTCTTCCAGCCCCCTCCCCCACATCAGTCTGAAGGGTCTCGACCCGAAACGTCACCTATTCCTTCGCCCCATAGATGCTGCCTCACCCGCTGAGTTTCTCCAGCATTTTTGTCTACCCTTGATTTCTCCAGCATCTGCAGTTCTTTCTTAAACAGACTATAAATGATTGCAATCAACCTGTCCACAGGGATATAATGTTTAGTTTTCAGAGATACAGCATGGAAACAGGCCCTTCAGCCCACAGAGTCCACACCGACCAGCAATCCCGGTACACCAACACCATCACCCTGGGGACAATTTGCACTTATACCAATCTAATTAACCTATAAATCTGCACGTCTTTGGAGTGCGGGAGGAAACCGAAGATCTCGGAGAAAACCCACGCAGGTCAGGGGGAGAACGTGCAAACTCCGTACAGACAGATCCTGACTACAGGTGCTGTCTGTGTGGAGTTTGAACGTTCTCCGCGACCCACGTAGGTTTCCTCCCACACTCCAAAGATGTACAAGTTTGTAGTTTCATTGGCTTCTGCAAGAATTGTAAATTGTCCCCCAGTGTGTTGGAGAGTGCTAGTGCACGGGGCTCAGGTCGGCACAGACTCGATGGGCTGAAGGGTCCGTTTCCTGCTCCGTATATCGCTAAACAAAATTCTCCCACTAACCCTGGTCCATAGCCACAGAGAACAGCTCCTCTAGTAATTAGAACAAACAGTGACATGATTGCAGCTTTGGCAGAAGAGGCTGCTCACCTTTTTCCGCAGTTTCCTGAAGAGAGGTTTTAAGTACGATTCCGTTTGCTTGTGAGTCGCCCCAGCCAGTTTGCCTTGTACACTGACCTTCAAATAATCCTCTCTAGCATTTAGATCTTTAGCCCAAACATCCAGCAGAAACTAAAGGAGAAAGAAAAGTAGATTACGGCACATTACCGAAAAAATTAGATTCAAATAATTCCACTTTTTTCCGCAGAAATTTAGAAAGGAAATTGAATCAATATATCAATAGTAGAGTTCCACAGTGAAGTTCAGCTTCAGAGATGGCCACAGAGTTCTGGAGTAACTCAGCGGGTCAGGCAGCATCTGTGGAGAACATGGATAGGTGACGTTTCACAGAGTGCTGGAGTAACTCAGCGGGTCAGGCAGCATCTGTGGAGAACATGGATAGGTGACGTTTCACAGAGTGCTGGAGTAACTCAGCGGGTGCAGCAGCATCTATGAAGCTAAGGAAATAGGCAACGTTTCGGGCCGAAACCCAGAAGGGTTTCGGCCCAAAACGTTGCCTATTTCCAGAAGGGTTTCGGCCCGAAACGTTGCCCATTTCCTTCACTCCATAGATGCTGCTGCACCATTACTCAGCGGGTCAGGCAGCATCTGTGGAGAACATGGATAGGTGACGTTTCACAGAGTGCTGGAGTAACTCAGTGGGTCAGGCAGCATCTGTGGAGAACATGGATAGGTGACATTTCACAGAGTGCTGGAGTAACTCAGCGGGTCAGGCAGCATCTGTAGAGAACATGGATAGGTGACGCTTTGAGTCGAGACCCTTCTTGCAAGAATACCATATCTGAAGATATAACCTGGTCCATCAATGGTACTGACCTCCCTACCATTAAAGGGATCTATAGGAGGTGCTGCATCAAAAATGCAGCCAGTATCAAAGACTTAAATCTAACTGTCCACTCTCGTATATCGCTACGTAGACAGAAATGCTGGAGAAACTCAGTGGGTGATATATGTGTTGTGTAGTATTGTAATTTACCGTACTTCTAATAAAAATAACAAAAAAAAAAAAAAAAGAAACTCAGCGGGTGAGGCAGCATCTCTGGAGCGAAGGTGACGTTTCGGGTCTCCACCTTTCTTCAGACTGGGTCTCGACCCGAAACGTCGCCTATGCCTTCGCTCCATAGATGCTGCTGCACCCGCTGAGTTTCTCCAGCACTTTTTGTCTACATTCGATTGTCCAGCATCTGCAGTTCCTTCTTAAATAAATAGTTTGAAGGTTAATTGGCTTCTGTAAATTGCACGGAGAACGGTCACGGGGAGAACAAACAAACTCCGTACAGTCGTCAGAATCTACCGCTGCGCCACAGTGAATATACCATCAATGTATTCAGCCTTACCCTGAGAACTTTGGTTATGATGTCCATGTCTTTGTAGTCGTTATCTTGACCCAAGGACTCGCCCAACGCCTGCATTAAAAAAACAACCCATGAATGCTCACATGTTGAAGCACTGTAAATGAAACACTGAACAGTAGCTAATAGAATAAAGGGCCTGTACCATGTGGCAATTTTGTTTCGGTGACTACCGGTATCAGGTCACCGAGAAAAACTTATTGACGCGCGGTGATTATTCAACACTTTATTTTGTCGCAGCTGGATTTTGAAATGTTCAAAATATCTTGGCGACCCTGAGCTGAAGAAAATCGGCTAGTGGGACATTGCCCTTAAGGGGGATATAGACTACGTAAAAGCAGTTGGGATTAGTCGCAATTGGCGCCATTGATAGCAGAGACATTGTGGGCCGAATGGCCTGTCCCGTGCTGATGCCAGAATCATAGACTATGGCGGGTGTAACGAGCTGCCAGAGGAGGCAGCTGAGGCAGGTACTATAAGCACAGAATCGTATATCCATTGGCCCAACTTAACCAAGATGTTAGTGCCACTTGCCCACATTTGTAATCTACTTATTGATTTATTTATTCATTTATCTGTGCATCTATCGATTTATGTTTTTCAAATTTAAAAATATGTATTTGTGTCCCATACTTAAAAGACACCTTGGACAGGTACACAGGTAGAAAAGGTTTAGCGGGATATGGGTCATGCACACGAAAATGGGCCTAGTCGACCTTGGTCATCATGTGTGAGTTGGGCCAAAGGGCCTGTTCCCGTGCAACGTGACTCTATGACTAACACACTGTAGGAGAGACAGAAAATGCTGGAGTAACTCAGCGGGACAGGCAGTATCTCTGGAGAGAAGGAATGGGTCCCTTCTTCACACCAGTTCCTTCTCTCCAGAGACGCTGCCTGTCTCGCTGAGTTACTCCAGCTTTTTGTGTCTATCTTCGTCTGCTGTTCCTTCCTACACACTGTAGGAGGGGACTATACTACTACAGGGTAGTATGTGGCACAGCGGTAGAGTTGCTGCTGCCTTACAGCGTCAGAGACCCGGGTTCGATCCTGACTCCGGGTGCTGTACGGAGTTTGTACGTTCTCCCCGTGACCTGCGTAGGTTTTCCCCAGGAGCTCCGTTTTCCTCCCATATTCCAAAGACCGACAGGTTAGTAGATTAATTGGCTAGGTAAAATTGTAAATTGTCCCGTGTGTGTGTGTGTGTGTGTGTGTGTGTGTGTGTGTGTGTGTGTGTGTGTGTGTGTGTGTGTGTGTGTGCGCGCGCGCGCGCGTGTGTGCGGGTGTGTGTGTGTGTGTGTGTGTGTGTGTGTTTGCGTGTGTGTGTGTGTGTGTGCGTGCGTGCGTGTGTGTGTGTAGGATAATGTTAATGTGCAGGGTTGATGGTCGGTGCAGACTTGAAGGGCCTGTTTCCATGCTGTATCTTTAAAGTAAACTAGTCGTGGAGTTCCAGAATACAAGTAGCAGAACAAATTGCCATCACAGCCCCTTGTGCCTACTCCACCTTCAGTGGGTCAAAGCCGACCTCACACTGCGAGCAGCACTTTCCAACACTCCATTCCATGGCCAGGTTCATAGATAGGAAAAGTTTGGAAGGATATGGGCCAAACATGAGCAAATGGGACTAATTTAGATAGGGCATCTTGGTCAGCATTGATGAGTTGGGCTGAAGGGCCTGTTTCTATGCCGTACACCTACAGTTGGGCCACAGTTTAAGAATAAGGAGTAAACCATTTAGAACGGAGACGAGGAAACACTTTTTCCACACACAGAGTTGTGAGTCCGTGGAATTCTCTGCCTCAGAGGGCGGTGGAGGCCGTTTCAAGAGAGAGCTCGATAGGGCTCTTAAAGATAGCGGAGTCAGGGGATACGGGGAGAAGGCAGGAACGGGGTACTGATTGGGGATGATCAGCCATGATTACATTGAATGGTGGTGCTGGCTGGAAGGGCCGAATGGCCTACTCCTTCACCTATTGTCTATTGACTACTTCCTTAATATTCAACAAAATTAATTCCGTTAAATGGTAACAAAAAACAAAAAATACTGGGAACACTCAGACCTGGGAGCAGAGAATCTGATACATCAACGTTGCTGCTCTCAATATAAACGTTCTCTGACATGCCAAGCAGTATTGTATTTCTGTTTCAGACGACAGAATTGTTAATCTTCACTGCCCAAGATAGCATGTTGGAGGTAGGAGTCTGAGCGATGGGATTAAAATTAGGCTGCGTCGCTGTCAAGCTAAGGTCATGTACTTTCTCCCGAGATGAGGGGTGAGGGGTGGGGGGAGTCCAGAACCAGGGGCCACAGTTTAAGAATAAGGAGTAAGCCATTTAGAACGGAGACGAGGAAACATTTTTTCCCACAGAGGGTTGTGAGTCTGTGGAATTCTCTGCCTCAGACGGCGGTGGAGGCCGGTTCTCTGGATGCTTTCAAGAGAGAGCTAGATAGGGATCTTAAAGATAGCGGAGTCAGGGGATATGGGGAGAAGGCAGGAACGGGGTATTGATTGGGGATGATCAGCCATGATCACATTGAATGGCGGTGCTAGCTCGAAGGGCCGAATGGCTTACTCGTGCACTTATTGTCTATTGTCTATAAAGCTAGGATCAGCCCCCAGGCTAGGTCTGGGAAGCTAACAACTTGCAGCAAGCATCAGGAGTTATTTCTGTGGCATCGGCTGCTTTGAATCGAAGGAAATTGAAACTGGATTGAGTTCAGAGAAGCTGTTCAGAATTTGGGCGGCACGGTGGCGCAGCAGTAGAGTTGCTGCCTCACAGAGACCTGGGTACGATCCTGATCACGGGTGCTGTCTGTACGGAGTTTGTACGATCTCCCCGTGACCTGCGTGGGTTTTCTCCGGGTGCTCCGGTTTCCTCCCACACTCCAAAGACGCGCAGGTTTGTAGGTTAATTGGTTTTGGAAATAAATGGTCCCTAGTGCGTGTAGGATAGTGGAAGTGAGTGGGGATCGCAGGTCGGTGCAGACTCGGTGGGCCGAAGGGCCTGGTTCCCAAGCTGTATCTCCAAACTAAACAAACCTAAGATCTACGAGGATATTGTCAGGACCCGCGGGCCTGAGCTACAGGGAGAGGTTGTGCAGGCTGGAACTCTTAGGGCTGAGGAGGATGAGGGGTGATCTTATAGAGGTGTATAGAGTATGGAAAGTGTGGAGAGAGTGTCCAGCTTTAAGTTTCTGGGCACTCACATTTCAGAGGACCTCACATGGTCCACCAACACCGCTGCGCTGGTCAAGAAGGCACTCCAACGACTGTTCTTCCTGACGACAATAAAAAAGACTGGTCTGCCCCAACAGCTGCTGACAACCTTCTACCGCTGCACCACAGAGAGCATATTAACGTATGGCATCTCTGTGTGGTATCTCAGCTGCACGGAGGCGGAGAGGAGAGCTCTTCAGCGCGTCGTCCACAGAGCGCAGAGGATTAATGGGACACATCTACCAGCCTTGGAGGGCATCTACCACACACGGTGCCTCAGGAAGGCCGTCAGCATCCATAAAGACTCCTCACACCCCTGTAACGGACTGTTCGAACTACTTCCCTCCGGCAGACGTTACAAGGCCTTCTACGCCCAAACCTCCAGACTCAGAAACAGCTTTATTCCCAGAGCTATAGCGGCTCTGAACCGGCCCTGCTGAGTGCCCCCCACCCCGCCCCCCGGACTGTCTCCCTCAGATGGTCACGTCACACAGCTTATTTATTTATTTTACTTTTCTTTTTCATCGGTTGGAGCTGCATACTAAATCCCGTTGCACTAACGTGCAATGACAATAAAATATATTATTATTATTATTATTATTATTATTATTATTATAATAACACGAGGGGAATAGATAGGTTGAATGCAGTCTTTTACCCAGGGTAATGGAATCAAGAACTAGAGAACAAAGGTGGAGGGGAAAGGTATAATAGAAACTTAAATGACAAACTTTTAACCGAGAAGATTGTGAGTGCATGGAACGAGCTGTTGGAGATGGTAGTTGAGACAGGAACTAGAACAGCATTTAAAAGGCACTTGGACAGGGACAAGGATAGGAAAAGTTGAAAAAGGATATGGGCCAAATAGGACTCGTGTAGATGGGGCATCATGGTCAGAATGAATGAGTTGGGCCAAAGGGCCTGTTTTTCATGCTCTGTGACAAGCAGTTAGTTTTTACCCAACAAGCAAGGTATAAAGTAATTTTGACAAGATCAAAGAGCGACCACAAAATTAACCAGGGTAGACAAAAATGCTGGAGAAACTCAGCGGGTCAGGCAGCATCTATGGAGCAAAGGAATAGGTGACGTTTTGGGTCAAGATACTGAAAGCATCTGTGGAGCGAAGGAATAGGCGACGTTTCGGGTCGAGACGGAAGGATCTCGACCTGAAACGTCGCCTATTCCTTCGCTCCATAGATGCTTTCTGGGTCTCGACCTGAAACGTCACCCATTCCTTCTCTCCACAGATGCTGCCTGTCCCGCTGAGTTTCTCCAGCATTTTTGTCTACCTTCGATTTTTCCAGCATCTGCAGTTCTTTCTTAAACAAAATGAACCAGAGTTAGATCATGAATATAAAGACAAACGATCAGGTTGTAAAAGTCGATTTGGTTGGATAGTAAACTGGTTGTCAATAATGTCCATAATCCCATAAATAATCTTGAATAAAGATTTCCAACTAACCCCACTGTAAAATGCGACCATTCTGTGTTTCAAATTGCCATTTATTCATCAAGGTAGTGTTAGATGATAAAACCAAAGATTTAAAACCTTCATAGCTCCTGCCTTCAGATAGCCCCATCGTACAAAGCCCTTACTTACCTCCAGTTCCTCTATGGTGGTGTTTTCTTCATGAATTTTCAGGTCATTCTGCTCCACTTGTTCACCCTGCTCCTGTCCAGCCGCAAACTCATTCAGATTCTGCTGGTCTACCTTGTCCATGGCAGTTTTCAAGTCATTCCGCAAACCCTACAGGCAGGAATAGAGAAACGATCAGACTGAAGTTCCAGTTCAACGTCCACATTTATTGTCACATGCACCAATTAAGGTCCAGTGATATTTGAGTTACCGTGCAGACATACAAGTCACACAAACGCAGTACACGATGGAGTTTAACATAAACATCCACCACAGTAGAATCACATTCCTCACTGTGATGGAAGGCGATGAAATTCACTCAATCTTCCTCCAAGAAGGGAAGTGTTGTGTGTTTGGGTGCTTGGAACTGACTTAAAGTAACACTCAGATACGGGAGTAAACTAACAAGTTTCATTATTCCAGAACGCCACCTTGAGTCTCCCCAGCGCATTCATCCCCTCGCACAACACATAACACATGCCAATTATATCACACTGCTCCCCCTTTAACTTGGAGGCAGGTAACACCATTTATATAATATACACCACAGGTAGAAACAAAAAAACCATGGCAGCACAGTGGCGCAGTGGTAGAGTTGCTATCTCACCGCGCCAGAGACCCGGGTTGGTGCCTGACGACAGATATTGTCTGTGAGGAGTTTGTGCGTTCTCCCTGTGACCGTGTGGGTTTTCTCCAGGTGCTCTGTTTTCATCCCGCACTCCAAAGATGTACAGGTTTGTAAGTTGATTGGCTTCTGTAAATTGTCCGTAGTGTGTGTAGGATAGTGCTCTTAAAGATAGTGGAGTCAAGGGATATGGGGAGAAGGCAGGAACGGGGTACTGATTGTGGATGATCAGCCATGATCACATTAAATGGCGGTGCTGGCTCAAAGGGACAAATGGCCTACTCCTGCACCTATTGCCTATTGTATGGGGGTGATCGCTGGTCGGGGTGGACTTGCTGGGCTGAGAGGCCTGTTTCTGCGCTGTATGTTTAAAGACATTACTGCAGATGCTGGTTTATACCAAAGATAGACACAAAAAAGCTGGGGTAACTCAGCGGGTCAGGCAGCATCTTAGGAGACAAAGAAATGGGTGACGTTTTGGGTTGGAACCCTTCTTCAGACTGAAACGAAAAGATGATGGGGGCGGAGTGGGGGGGTTGGGGGAGGAGAAGAGAGATGGAGAGCTGGAGGCGACAGAAGACCGGGACCAATCAGGTCAGCCATAAATGATCTCATACAACCCAGCGGTATGAACACTGAATTCTCTAATACACTCGCCTCCCCTCCCTGCCCCCTTCCCCCACCCTGTCATTTTACCAGTTCCACAGTTCTCCACATGCTTCTCTTGAGATCACACCTTCCCCAGCCAACCCTACAAGATAACACCCTTGCTGAAGCTCATTTGCCACTGGCCTCGACTGTTCCTGGTATTTGGTCACCTCCAGCTCTTCTCTTCTTTCCTCTCTTCTTTCCTCTCTTTCTCCTCTCTGCCTCCTCTCTCTCTCCCTCCTCTCTCTCTCCCTCCTCTCTCTCTCCCTCCTCCTCTCTCCCTCTCTCCCTCCGCCCCCCCTTCCCCCGCCCCCCCCCCGCCTTCACTTTCAGTCTGAAGGGTCCCAATTTGAAACGTCACCTATCCATGTTCTCCACAGATGCTGCCTGACCCACTGAGTTACTCCAGCACTCTGTGAAACGTCACCTATCCATGTTCTCCACAGATGCTGCCTGACCCGCTGAGTTACTCCAGCACTCTGTGAAACGTCACCTATCCATGTTCTCCACAGATGCTGCTGCACCCGCTGAGTTATGGTGCAGCAGCATCTATGGAGCGAAGGAAATAGGCAATGTTTCGGGCCGAAACCCTTCTGGAAATAGGCAACGTTTCGGGCCGAAACCCGGAAGGGTTTCGACCCGAAATGTTGCCTATTTCCTTAGCTCCACAGATGCTGCCTGACCCGCTGAGTTACTCCAGCACTCTGTGAAACGTCACCTATCCATGTTCTCCATAGATGCTGCCTGACCCGCTGAGTTACTCCAGCACTCTGTGAAACGTCACCTATCCATGTTCTCCACAGATGCTGCCTGGCCCGCTGAGTTACTCCAGCACACTGTGTCCATCCATGAATTAACATAGTCTCCAACATAGCATTGTGATATTCAAGCTTCAAGTGGGAATGTTTCGGTTTCTGTATAAAATGCCACTCGTACAAAATGGAAACATTACCTTATTAATCTCAGGAGTTAGGATTTCTATTTTTCGAAGACGTTGGAAAGCTTCGTAGTCGGATTCAGCAAACAGGCGAATTGGCTCCCCACGTTCACGGAGTCTTCGAATCACCTTGAAAAATAACAAGTATGATTTTAATCACAGGAATTGCAACGCTGGGAAGCCCTTCTTTGGACATCTCCAGAATAATATTTGTTTAAGTTTATGATTGTCACATGTACCGAGCTTTGTTTTTCATGCTATCAAATCAGATCAGATAATATCACAAATGCAATCAGGTCAAACTCAAGTACAATGGGTAGAGCAAAGGGGAAGATACAGAGTGCTCTTGCCATCACTCTGATACAAGTTAATCTTCGTCTCATCTGTCCACAAGACCTTTTTCCAGAACTGTGGTTGCTCTTTCAATTACTTCTTGGCAAACTGTAACCTGGCCATCCTATTTTTGAAGAGGAGACCAAGATTAACTTATATCAGAGTGATGGGAAGAGCAAAGTATGGAGGAGAGAAGAAAAATCCAAAGCATACCACCTCATTCTGAACACCAGGAAAACAAAAGAGCTCATTGTCGACTTCAGGAGGCACAGCACCGACTTAGCCCCCCTACACATCAACAGCGAGTGTGTGGAGAGGGTCAATACCTTCCGGTTTCTCGGCGTCCATATCGCTGCTGATATCTCCTGGACGGACAACACGACAGCGGTCATCAAGAAGGCTCAGCAGCGGCTGCACTTCCTGAGGGTCCTCAGGAAGCACAACCTGGACTCTAACCTGCTGCTGACCTTCTACCGCTCGTCCATCGAGAGCCTGCTGACATACTGCATTACAGCATGGTATGGCAGCTGCACCATGGCAGACAGGGAGAGGCTTCAGAGGGTAACTAGGACAGCGCAGAGGATCATTGGCTGCCCTCTCCCCTCCCTGATGGATATCTACACCTCCCGCTGCCTTAGCAGGGCAAAGAAGATCATCAAAGACAGCTCCCATCCTGCGTTTGGACTTCGACCTGCTGCCCTCTGGAAGGCGCTATAGGTGCATCAAATCCAGGACAAATAGACTCAGAAATAGTTGCTTTCCGAGAATTATAACTACTATTAATTCTAATTCACACATGCACTGACTTCACAGCCCAACACCACGGACTTCCATCTGTATATATGTATATATGTATGTAGCGCCGCAGAATTGTGCACCTATTCCCCCCCCAATCCCCCCCCCTTCTCCCTTCTGTTTTTTGTTTTTCTGTCTCTTGTTTTTTGTGCTAAATTGTATGTATGCACCGAGTACGAGCAGCTTTCAGTTTCACTGTACATGTATAGTGACAATAAATGGCATATCATATCATCTGTGAAACACGGTGGTGGGGGTGTTATGGCCTAGGCATGTATGGTTGCTGAAGGTACTGGCTCACCTATCTTCATTGATGATACAACTGCTGATGGTAGTACCATAATGAATTCTGAAGTGTATAGATACATCTTATCTGCTCAAGTTCAAACAAATGTCTCAAAACCTATTGGCCAGCGGTTCATTCTACAGCAGGACAATGATCCCAAAAATACCGCTAAAGCAACAAAGGAATTCTTCAAAGCTAAAAAATGGTAAATTCTTGATTGGCCGGTCTGAACCCAATTGAGCAGGTCTTATATGTTGACTAGACGACCCGTGGACCCGTTGGGTTCCCGTTGTGACAGATTTGTAATAAAATCCAAGGATTTCACACACGCGGGTGGATACCGGGCTCGGCAATCCTCCAGCAACTGGTGATGTCCATGAATCGCAGACTTCGAGCAGTCATTGCATGCATAGGATATGCAACAAAATACTAAACGTGACTACTTTCATTTACATGACATTGCTGTGTCCCAAACATTATGGGTGCCCTGAAATGGTGGTGGGGGGGGGGGGGGGGGGGGGGGAGACTATGTATAAACACTGCTGTAATTTCTACATGGTGAAACCAAAATGTATAAAAATACCCTTTAATAAAATCAGACAATGTGCACTTTAACCACATGTGATTTTTTTCTATTACAAATCTCAAATTGTGGATTACAGAGGCAAATCAATAAACGATGGGTCTTTGTCCCAAACATTATGGAGGGCCCTGTATTTGTGAGAGTAAAACCAAATACAAAGCCTACAATTTTTAATGTTACCCTCAGGGGACAAAACAACTTCCTGCTTGAAATAAGCGTCAGCACTCAGGTTTCCTTTCCCTTCAGGGAACCAAGCTGAATTAACCAATGTAGCAGCTTTCCTCTCCATCCATCTTTAAATACATTTGGTGTGGTACAACAGCACCATCTACTGCAATCCCATCCCAAACACTTGGAAGCGAATAGGAATAGTAATTACGCTCAAAACTTTCATCCCTTCAGATCGGTAAGTCAAGATTCAAGATTCAAGTGAGCAATTTGAGAAGTTAATACAGGAAAGAAAGGACAGGTAATGTCTGAAAATAGAAACAAAGAACTGCAGATGAAGTTTCATAACAAAGATAGACACAAAGTGCTGGAGTAATTCAGCGGGTCAGGCAGCACCTCAGGAGAAAAAAGGACGGGTGATGTTTCGGTTCTTCAATCTTTTTTTTTCTCCCGAGATGCTGCCTGACCCGCTGAGTAACTCCAGCATTTTGTGTCGATATAACAGATAATGTCTATTATTTCAAAAAGCACTTTGTATGAAGCGCAGCACGGTGGCGCAGCGGTAGAGTTGCTGCCTCACAGCACCAGAGACCCAGATTCATCCTGACTAAGGGTGCTGTCTGTACAGGGCCTGTGGGTTTTCCCCGGGTGCTCCGGTTTCCTCCCTCACTCCAAAGACGTACAGGATTGATGGTTACTTGGCTTTGGTAAAATTGTCCATAGTGTGTAGGATAGTGATTGTGAAGTGGTCTCAGGTGAACAACCTCCCACAAACAACAGTATGATTGATTCAAGAATCAAGAGAGTTTATTGTCATGTTTCCCTGATAGGCCAATGAAATCCTTGCTTTGCTTCAGCACAACAGAATATAGTAGGCATGAATACAGAACAGATCAGTGTGTCCATATACAATTGTATATAAATATAGACACACATGAATAAATAAACTGATAAAGATAATGGGTTATTAATGTTCAGAGTTTTGTCTGAGCCAAGTTTAATAGCCTGATGGCTGTGGGGAAGTAGCTATTCCTGAACCTGGTCGTTGCAGTCTTCAGGCTCCTGTACCTTCTACCTGAAGGTAGCGGTGAGATGAGTGTGTGGCCAGGATGGTGTGGGTCCTTGATGATGCTGCCAGCCTTTTTGAGGCAGCGACTGCTATAGATCCCCTCGATGAAAGGGAGCTCAGAGCTGATGATAGACTGGGCTGTGTTTACTACTTTTTGTATAATGATCCACGCTACAATGCTGAGAACTATATTCTGCACTCTGAATCTTCCCCTTTGCTCCACCTATTGTACTGGAGTTTGACTTGAATGTATTTATGTTTAGTATTATCTGATTTGATTGGACAGCGTGCAGAACAAAGCTTTCCACTGTACCTCAGTACACGTGAAAATAATTAACCTGAACATAAAGATTTTGTTTTTGTGATAATGATTGATGGATATAGACAGAAAGGCAAGAAATTCTTCTTTTAGCAAAATGCCATAAAAAGCTTCTAACAGCTCATCCAAAACGCAGTATAATATCATGTTAGTACTACAATGCAATATCAGCCTAGACTTCAACATCTCTGAGGTGGGACGTGAGCAGCTGAGGTGGGACTGACTCCGAGATGAGACTGCTACTTTCTAGCACTGACACTTGTTATTCCTACCCAGCGGAATAAGTCGCAGTCGGATATTTGTCTGAAGAACGATTCCGACCCGAAATGTCACGTACTCATGTTCTCCACAGATGCTGCCTGACCCACTGAGTTACTCCAGCACTCTGTGAAACGTCACCTATCCATGTTCTCCACAGATGCTGCCTGACCCACTGAGTTACTCCAGCACTCTGTGAAACGTCACCTATCCATGTTCTCCACTGATGCTGCCTGACCCGCTGAGTTACTCCAGCACTCTGTGAAACGTCACCTATCCATGTTCTCCACAGATGCTGCCTGACCCGCTGAGTTACTCCAGCACTCTGTGAAACGTCACCTATCCATGTTCTCCACAGATGCTGCCTGACCCATTGAGTTATGGAGCAGCAGCATCTATGGAGCGAAGGAAATAGGCAACGTTTCGGGCCGAAACCCTTCTGGAAATAGGCAACGTTTCGGGACGAAACCCGGAAGGGGTTTCGACCCGAAACGTTGCCTATTTCCTTAGCTCCATAGATGCTGCTGCACCCGCTGAGTTACTCCAGCACTCTGTGAAACGTCACCTATGCATGTTCTCCACAGATGCTGCCTGACCCGCTGAGTTACTCCAGCACTTTGTGCCTATCTTAAGTAAGATAATCCCATTCATGCCCAGTTTTATCCCTGCACTTTTCAACTCAAAAATGTTTTGCACTTAAAGTTGATGAAAGTGCAAGCTGCTTAATGGTGCAGTGAGGATAACAAGAGATTATCTGGGATCATGGTGCACAACAAGACCACTGCTATGTGTCGGAAGGAACTGCAGCTGCTGGACACAAAAAGCTGGAGTAACTCTGCAGGACAGGCAGCATCTCTGGAGAGAAGGAATGGGTGACATTTCGGATCGAGACCCTTCTTCAGACTGAAAGTCACGGGAAAGGGAAACGAGAGATATAGACGATGATGTAGAGATACCACTGCTGTTATTGTGAACGTCTGCACCAGTGTGATATTCTCGTACCTCGAAAATGTTCAACGCCATTATTTTGTTTTGGGGCCAATGTGACATATTTATTAATGCTGCATCTTTAATAAACATATCTTTTTTCCCCCAGGGTGGATAAATTAACCATATAACCATATAACAATTACAGCATGGAAACAGGCCATCTCGGATCTACAAGTCCGTGCCGAACAACTTTTTTTTCCCTTAGTCCCACCTGCCTGCACTCATACCATAACCCTCCATTCCCTTCTCATCCATATGCCTATCCAATTTATTTTTAAATGATACCAATGAACCTGCCTCCACCACTTTCCACTGGAAGCTCATTCACACCGCTACCACTCTCTGAGTAAAGAAGTTCCCCCTCATATTACCCCTAAACTTCTGTCCCTTAATTCTGAAGTCATGTCCTCTTGTTTGAATCTTCCCTATTCTCAAAGGGAAAACCTTGTCCACGTCAACTCTGTCTATCCCTCCCATCATTTTAAAGACCTCTATCAAGTCCCCCCTTAACCTTCTGCGCACCAGAGAATAAAGACCTAACTTATTCAACCTATCTCTGTAACTTAGTTGTTGAAACCCAGGCAACATTCTAGTAAATCTCCTCTGTACTCTCTCTATTTTGTTGACATCCTTCCTATAATTGAGCGACCAAAATTGTACACCATACTCCAGATTTGGTCTCACCAATGCCCTGTACAATTTTAACACCACATCCCAGCTTCTATACTCAATCAAGTATTAGAGGGCATGGGTTTAAGGTGAGAGAGGCAGTAGATGTACGGGGCAAGTTTTATATTTTACATAGAAGGTGGTGAGTGCCTGCAATGCGGTGCCAGGATATTGATCATGCACAGATAGATAAGAGATGGGCTTGGCATCATGCTCAGCACAGACATTGTGGGTCGAAGGGCCTGCTCTTGTGCTGTACTGTACTATGATAAAACTGCTCCAAATGCTGCTGAATGGGACAACGCCATAGCAGGATCTTATGAAGCAAATAAAACTCATAACAAATGGGACTTAATAACTTACCATGGCCTCTTTAAATATAAATAGATTCTTTTGCAGTATAATCCAATATATTAAACAAGGAAACAGACCTGCTGTTATTTGACATTTTGGACCCAAATTGAATAACAAAAGTTCCATTTCCCATTCCTATTGAAACAAATTTCATTGTACAAATCCTGATTAAATATTAATGGGCCTGTCCCACTGTTCCGAGTTCATTCGAGAGTTCTCCCGAGTTTCCCCTGATTCGAACTCGGAGATTTATGGTAATGGCCGCTCGTAGGTACTCGGGGCTCTCGTGGATATTTTTCAACATGTTGAAAAATCTTCACGAGTCTTCACGAGCTTACCGCGTTTCCTGATTGTAATTGTCTTTCTGCTGACTGGCTAAACAATACGATAGAACTTTACTTATCCTGGGAGGGAAATTGATTTGCCAACAGTCATAAAATACAAAATACATGAAACATGAAATTAAAGTGACAAGTGGAAAGGATTGGGGATGTTCAAAGATTAGGGGGGGGGGGGGGGGGAGTTGTCCACTTTGATAGCCACAAGGAAGAATGATCTCCTGTGGCGTTCTGTCCTGCATCTTGGTGGAACCAGTCTGTCAAATGAATGAATGAATGGGTTTATTGGCCAAGTATTCACATACAAGGAATTTACCTTGGTGCTCCGCTCGCAAGTGACAATATGGCATACAGTGAGTTAGGAATGACACATAAAACATTAAACATTAACAGTAAAACATTGTTGATTAAACATGTGAATGAAATAAAATAGAGCAAAAGGAGGCTACAGACTTTTTGTTATTGAGTAGAGCTAGTACCCATGGGAAAAAAGCTGTTTTTATGTCTGGCTGTGGCAGCTTTGCCAGTCCGGAGTCACCTTCCAGAGGGAAGTGCTGATGGTACTCCTCGCATAGCATGCAACAAAAGCTTTTCACCTTGGTACATGTGACAATAAACTAAACGGAACCAGCAGAATGTACCTCTTGTCTGGAGAGAGTCATAGGCAGCTTCTCCTCGGTAAGTCCCAGTTCAACTCTTGGATGTGACGATGAGGACTCATCCTGCTCACTAGTTTGTGCTTGAACCTGTTTATCGAGAACATTCATCATTAACATTTACTGCAAGAAAAAACAAACTAACATCATCCATCACCCTAGTGGCTACATCAGCACACATTACATGTGTAGGAAGGAACTGCAGATGCTGGTTTAAACCAAAGATAGCCACAAAAAGCTGGAGTAACTCTGGGGTAACAGGCAGCATCTCTGGAGAGAAGGAATGGGTGACGTTTCGGGTCGAGATTCTTCTTCAGTCTCGACCCGAAACATCACCTTTTTCTTCTCTCCAGGGATGCTGCCTGTCCCACTGTTACTCTGGCATTTTGTGCCTATCTTCAGCACAAATTACATGTTGTTTTAGATGTAAAGATAGGATAGATGTGTTCTAAGAGGCCTCTGGATAGGCATGTGGATATGCAGGGAATGGAGGGATATTGATTTTATGCAGGAAGATGAGAGGAGGTCTTGGCATCATGTTCGCAACAGACAATGTGGGCCGAAGGGCCTGTTCCTGTGCTGTACTGTTCTATGTTCCCTGCTCAAATAATCCCAAACCGAACAGGTAAGCATAGTCCAGGGATATTTTCCAGCTTTCTCCTCCGACCTCGTACAATCACAGAAGACGGTCCCTACCCGAAACGTCGCCTATCCATGTGCTCCAGAGATGCTACCTGACCTGTTGAGTTACGCCCACATTGTGTCTTTTTTTTTTGTAAAACAGCAGCTGCAGTTCCTCATTACTATATATCTATTGAATATAAACCTAAGATAGACACAAAAAGCTGGAGTAACTCAGCGGGACAGGCAGCATCTCTGGAGAGGAGGAAGGGGTGACATTGCAAGTCGAGACCCTTCTTCAGATATAAACCTGGTCGACTTAATCTCTCCCCCCCTATGGTAGTTTGGCCATTCCACAAATTAGCCCGAGAACCTTTTGGTACATTCCCAATCAGGATATTAAAGCTCTATTCATGAGAGGCAAAGAAAAACAAACTGTGTACAATAAATGTGGCACCGGTCGGGTCTCCTATTTTAGTGGCAACAACGGGAAAGCAGACTATTTATCTAAAGGGTGGCCGATTGGGAAAGGGGGAGATGCAGCGAGACCTGGGTGTCATGCTACACCAGTCATTGAAGGTAGGCATGCAGGTGTTCAGCAGGCAGTAAAGAAAGCGAATGGTATGTTAGCTTCATTGCACAAGGGAATTTTTTTTGAAGTTAAAATAGGAAAGGAAGGGACTGCGCTCCTAGATCTACATGTGGCAGTTGTACAGGTCTTGGTGCTTACCCACATGGATATTGCTTACAGTTGTTGGTCTCCAAATCTAGGAAGGACATTATTTCCATAGAGGGAGTACAGAGAAGGTTCACCAGACGGATCCTGGGTTTGTCAGACTGTCTTAATGAAGTAAAGGCTGGATATAGCTTGGTTTTATAAGCCTGCTCTAGAATTTGGAGAATTGAGAGGGATCATATAGAAACTTACAAATTCTTAGGGCTGGACAGGCTAGATGCAGGGAATATTGTTTCCCGATATT
>NC_073398.1:35885619-35888154 GCF_028641065.1 Leucoraja erinaceus | reverse complement strand
AAGATAGACCATTAAAAAAAAACATCACATACCCGAGAACGCAAAAAAATGGCGCATACAGCACAGGATGGAGGAGCAATAGTGAAGAAAAACCAAGCCGCACAAATAACGATATTGTATCAATTGTCCAGACTAAAACACCACAGTACGAAAGGTTGAGATGAGTAGGGAGCAGTGCGCGTGCTGGGGGACTAAAAGGACCCGTTGCGCTGCGACGTAGACTGTCTTCCTTCGAACTTGTCGATACGTACAACTTATCATTTGCCCTTCGACTGCGCGTGCCACATTCTGTCTTCCGGTATCATGCCTCCCTCTCGTTCCAAGGTACACTTTTTCGCTATTTGAGAGCTATGGCATCTTAACCCTCTGACTGTCTTCTCCCTGCTCCGACTGATCTTAGCGGTCTCTGGTACACGGTCCTCCGACCATCCGTTTCTGAAGGTGTATTCGGCAGCCGCACAGAGCTCTCGCACTGCCAGCTAAAAAGACAGTCGTCCAATAAAAAAATCGTAGTTCACCGACCCCGGCAAACTGTCCCCAAAACCGCAGCCCCCAAACCACACTGGCTGTTTCCGGTACGTACCACACACCTGCACACTGCACTTTAGCTCCTATAGCTCACTTTAGCTCACTTTAGCTCACTGTAGCTCACTATAGCTCACTATCGCTCCACTTTAGCTCACTTTAGCTCACTGTGTAGCTCACTATAGCTCCTTCCGCTCCCTTAGCTTAACTATAGCTCACTATAGCTCCTATAGCTTTAGCTCACTATAGCTCCTTTAGCTCACTATAGCTCACTAAGCTCACTATAGCTCCCTCATAATCTCACTTTAGCTCACTATAGCTCACTATAGCGCACTATAGCTCACTTTAGCTAAACCGTTAGCTCACTATAGAGCACTATAGCTCACTTTAGCTAAAGTTAGCTCACTATAGCTCACTATATAGCGCACTATAGCCTCACTTTAGCTCACTATAGCCGTCCCACTTTAGCTCACTTTAGCTCACTTTGGGCTCAGACTTTAAGCTCACTATAGCTCACTTTAGCTCACTTTAGCTCACCACTATAGCTCCTTTAGGCTCACCTTAGCTCACTATAGCTTCACTTTAGCTCACTTTAGCTCACTTTAGCTCACTATCAGCTCACTTTTAGCTCACTTAGCTCACTATAGCTCCCACTTTAGCTCACTATAGCCTCACTTTAGAGCACTATAGCTCACTTTAGCTCACTATAGCTCACTTTAGCTCACTATAGCTCACTTTTTAGCTCACTTAGAGCCTCACTATAGATCACTTTAGCTCACTATAGCTCACTTTAGCTCACTTAAGGCTCACTTTAGCTCACTATAGCTCAACTTTAGCTCACTTTAGCTCACTTTAGCTCACTATAGCTCACTTTAGCTCACAACTTTAGCTCACTATAGCTCACTTTTAGCACACTAATAGCTCACTTTAGCTCACCAATATAGCTCAACTTGTAGTTCACTTTAGCTCATTATAGTTTGGTTCATTTGAGTTTAGTTTAAAAACTAATTTACAAATTTCCTCACTTTGTATGTTGAAGAAAGACTTGCAGAATTGGGGCCCCATGCTCTGATTCCGGTGCGGGGTCTCTAAAAAACCTAAACGGGGGACATTAACATGTAGTGTTTAAGAAAGAACCGCAGATGCTGGGAAAAATCGAAGGTGGACAAAAAAAAAATGCTGGAGGAAACTCAGTGGGTGATGGCAGCATCTATGGAGCCGAAGGAATAGGCTACCGTTTCGGTCGAGACGGGGGACCGGAAGGGTCTCGACCCGAAACGTCGCCTATTCCTTCGAAGAAGGGTCTCAACCCGAAACGTCACAAACATACCTTACTTCTCAGACTGATGTGAGGGTGGGAGGGGCAGGAAGAGCAGAAAGGAAGAGGCGGAGACAGTGGGGCTGTGGGGCGGAGCTGGGAGGGGACCAGGGGGAGGAGGAAAGGAGGGAAAGCAGGGACTACCTTGGAAATTGGAGAAAGAAGTCAATGTTCATACCGCTGGGTGTAACAACTACCCAAGCGAATATGATGGTGGTGCTGCTCCCTCCAATTTGCGGTGGTACTCACTGTCTGGCCAATGGCGAGGGAGGCCAGGGGACAGAAAGGTCACACCGGCATTCCAAACCTTCAGTCTAGTTTATTGTCCAGTGTACTTGAGGTACAGGGAAAGAAAAAAGCTTTGTTGCGTGCTAACCACGTCAGCGGAAAGACAATATATGATTACAATCGAGCCTGTCCACAGTGTACAGATACAGGGGAAAAAGGGGAATAACATGAATAACATTTTAGTGCAACGAAAAAGGTTAGCAAAGTCCGATGAAAGATAGTCCCAGTGCCTCCAATGAAGGAGATAGTAGTAGGCTAAGGCCAGCTCTCGAGTCTGAGGATAGTCTCGACCTGAAAAAATCACCCACCTCCTTTTCCGGAAGAGGAGATTCTGCTGCTGGACCCGGTTGAGGTCACTCTCCAAGATTTTTGGTGACTATCTTTGCATCTGCAGTTCCTTCCTG
>NC_073398.1:35875619-35880619 GCF_028641065.1 Leucoraja erinaceus | reverse complement strand
TCATGTGTAGGAAGGAACTGCAGATGCTGGATAAAACCGAAGGTTGGCATAAAATGCTGGAGTAACTCAGCGGGTGAGACCATCTCTGGAGAGAAGGAACGGGTGAGATTTCGGGTCGAGAACCTTCTTCAGACCGAAGTCGGAATTCAATCTGAAGATGGCTCTTGACCCGAAACGTCACCCACTCCTTCTCTCCACAGATGCTGCCTGACCCGCTGAGTTACTCCAGCACTCTGTGTAACTTCACCTTCTCTCCACAGATGCTGCCTGACCCGCTGAGTTATGGTGCAGCAGCATCTATGGAACGAAGGAAATAGGCAACGTTTCGGGGCCGAAACCCTTCTGGAAATAGGCAACGTTTCGGGCCGAAACCCGGAAGGGTTTCGGCCCGAAACGTTGCCTATTTCCTTAGCTCCATAGATGCTGCTGCACCCGCTGAGTTACTCCAGCGCTCTGTGAAACGTCACCTATCCATGTTCTCCACAGATGCCGCCTGACCCGCTGAGTTACTCCAGCTTTTTGTGTCTATCTTCGGTTTTAAATCAGCAGCTGCAGTTCCTTCCTTATAGAATCTTATAGAAACATATAAAATTATAAAAGGACTGGACAAGTTAGATGCAGGAAAAATGTTCCCAATGTTGGGCGAGTCCAGAACCAGGGGCCACACAGTCTTAGAATAAAGGGGAGGTCATTTAAGACTGAGGCGAGAAAAAGCTTTTTCACCCAGAAAGTTGTGAATTTGTGGAATTCCCTGCCACAGAGGGCAGTGGAGGCCAAGTCACTGGATGGATTTAAGAGAGAGTTAGATAGAGCTCTAGGGGCGAGTGGAGTCAAGGGATATGGGGAGAAGGCAGGCACGGGTTATTGATTGGGGACGATCAGCCATGATCACAATGAATGGCGGTGCTGGCTCGAAGGGCCGAATGGCCTCCTCCTGCACTTATTTTCTGTTTCTTTGTTTCCTCCACACGATAAGGGAATAACGTTTAGTGCAAGGTAAAGTCAGCAAAGTCCGATCAAGAATTAGTCGTACAGTAGTTCAGGACCGCGACAAGCGTTGTATGTGGGGAGAAGGCAGGAACGGGGTACTGATTGTGGATGATCAGCCACGATCACAATGAATGGCGGTGCTGGCTGGAAGGGCCGAATGGCCTCCTGCACCTACTGTCTATGTTTCTAACTGTGCCTGATCTCCGTGGTGTGGTTTGTTTTCCCTCGAGCAGCCTCCCCTCTCAGCCAGAGGAGCACAAAGCAGCCGGCGGAGATATCCATCCCATCCCCGACCAACAGCCCACAACACATCGACAGCTGGCACAGCGGGTGAGTCATAGTCTCTCCTTACTCGCCCACTCCCTGCACGCTGAGTGCTTCAGTCTTGTTGAGTTACACTTGCTTTCGTTCAGGAATAGCTACTTCCCCACAGCCATCAGGCTATTAAACTCTGAACATTAATAACCCATTATCTGTTTATTTGCACTTTTATCAGTTTATTTATTCATGTGTGTATATATTTATATTATGGTATATGGACACGCTGATCTGTTCTGCATTCATGCCTACTATATTCTGTTGTGCTGAAGCAAAGCAAGAATTTAATTGTCCTATCAGGGACACATGACAATAAACTCACTTGAACCTCCCTCTGGTTGATGAGAGTGGAGAGTTTTAATGTCATGTGTCCCAGATACAGCAATGAAATTCTCCAGGGCCGGTCCCACTTTCACGGCCTAATTCACCACCTCTGCCGAGTTTGCCCTTGTCTTGTACGCGCAGCATGGTCGTCACGAGGTCGTAGGTAGGTCGTAGAGGTCGTGATGCTAGTTGTAGGTAGATATAGATATGCCATTTATTGTCACTATACATGTACAGTGAAACTGAAAGCTGCTCGTACTCAGTGCATACATACAATTTTACACAAAAAACAAGAAACAGAAAAACAAAACAGAAGGGAGATGGGGGGGGGGATAGGTGCACAAATTCTACGGCGCTACATACATATATACATATATACAGATGGAAGTCCGTGTTGGGCGGTGTAGTCAGTGCATGTGTGGATTTGAATTTATGGTAGATATAATTCTCGGGAAGCAGCTATTCCTGAGTCTGTTTGTCCTGGATTTGATGCACCTATAGCGCCTTCCAGAGGGCAGCAGGTCGAACAGTCCAAACGCAGGATGGGAGCTGTCTTTGGTGATCTTCTTTGCCCTGCTAAGGCAGCGGGAGGTGTAGATGTCCATCAGGGAGGGGAGAGGGCAACCAATGATCCTCTGCGCTGTCCTGGTTACCCTCTGAAGCCTCTCCCTGTCTGCCATGGTGCAGCTGCCATACCATGCTGTAATGCAGTATGTCAGCAGGCTCTCGATGGACGAGCGGTAGAAGGTCAGCAGCAGGTTAGAGTCCAGGTTGTGCTTCCTGAGGACCCTCAGGAAGTGCAGCCGCTGCTGAGCCTTCTTGATGACCGCCGTCGTGTTGTCCGTCCAGGAGATGTCAGCAGCGATATGGACGCCGAGAAACCGGAAGGTGTTGACCCTCTCCACACACTCGCCGTTAATGTGTAGGGGGACTAAGTCGGTGCTGTGCCTCCTGAAGTCGGTGCTGTGCCTCCTGGTGTTCAGAGCCAGATTGTTTTCTGAGCACCAGGTTGTCAACTTCAGGACTTCCTCTCTGTAGGCTGCCTCGTCTCCCTTTGAAATAAGTCCGACCACAGTAGTGTCGTCAGCAAATTTGACGATGCGGTTGTTGTTGTGGGCCGGATTACAGTCGTAGGTGTAGAGACAGTATAAGAGGGGGCTTAGCACACAGCTCTGTGGGGAACCGGTACTCAACCTGCGAGTGGAGGAGAGGTGGGGGCCAAGTCTCACAGTCTGGGGCCCGGGTTGTGAGGAAAATCCTTAATCCAGGCACATGTGACAGTGGGGGAGGCCGAGAGTGACCAGTTTACCAATGAGGATGTCCGGGATGATTGTGTTACAGGCTGAACTAAAATCCACAAAGAGCATCCGGACGTAGCTCTGCCCCTGCTCCAGATGGCTCAGCACAGAGTGGAGAGCTACGGTGATGGCGTCTTCTGTGGATCTGTTTTGGCGATAAGCGAATTGGTGGGGGTCGAAGTCTGGTGGTAGATAGTCCTTGATGTGCTGGAGGACCAATCTCTCGAAGCACTTCGTGATTACCGGAGTGAGGGCAACAGGACGGAGTGAGGGCAACAGGAACTCGTGGCATCAAGTAGGTCGGGGCGTTTTTCTAGCCCGATGAAAAATGTCCACAAATAAAAAAGGTGGTGAATCAGGTTGTGAAAGTGTCAAGTCAAGTCAAGTTTATTTGTCACATACACATACGAGATGTGCAGTGAAATGAAAGTGGCAATGCTCGCGGAACAACAAAAAAACCAAACAAATTATAAACACAATCATAACACACATATTATTTTACATATTAAATAATAGAAGGAAAAACGTTCAGTACAGTTAGTCCCTGGTGAGAAAGGCGTTTACAGTCCGAATTGCCTCTGGGAAGAAACTCCTTCTCAACCTCTCCGTTCTCACTGCATGGCAACGGAGGTGTTTGCCTGACCGTAGCGGCTGGAACAGTCTGTTGCAGGGGTGGAAGGGGTCCCCCATGATTTTGTTGGCTCTGGAGTTGCACCTCCTGTTGTATAGTTCCTGCAGGGGGGTGAGTGAAGTTCCCATAGTGCGTTCGGCCATAGTGGGACAGGCCCTTGACTTGCTGCAGCATAACACAATATGTAAACAGGTACACATAATACAACATGACAATAGTTCAGAGTGTATATGTACACATATAACATGCCCATATATACACAACACACAATACATATACACACTCACACGCACATAAGTACGCAAAAAACAAACAATAATAGTGGCATAATAACAATAATAGTCTGTAGTTCGCAGCTTATTTGGAGGTTGTGGAGTTCAAGAGCCTGATGGTTGTTGGGAAGAAGCTGTTCTTGAACCTGGGGGTCACAGTTTTCAGGCTCCTGTACCTTCTTCCCCATGGTGGCAGCGAGATGGGAGAGTGGCCAGGGTGGTGTGGGACTCTGGTGATGCTGGCTGCCTTTATGAGGCAGTGACTCCTGTAGATCCCTTCGATGGTGGGAGGTCAGTACCTGCAGGTGACCTGATGGACCTTCGATGGTGGGGGGGGGGGGGGGGGGGGGGTATGGAAGGGAGGGGGGTGATAGTTTAGTTTAGTTTACTTCCGCAACACATTTTAAGAAACATTTAGACAGGTCCATGGATAGGACAGGTTTAGAGGGATATGGACCAAATGCTGGCCAGTGGACTAGTGTAGATGGTCGGCGTGGGCAAGTTGGGCTGAAGGGCCTGTTTCCACACTGTATCACTCTATGACTAGTCGGGGTTAGTATCGTTTATTGTCACGTGTACCAGTCTGTTGCCACAAGGCATTTGTGTTTAAGAAGGAACTGCAGATGCGAGGCATCCCTGCTTCTCGACACCTGCCTGCCTGCAATAAATATCACCCTTGGGGTGAGCGTGAGTGAGTGGGTGAGTGAGTGAGTGGGTGGGTGAGTGAGTGTGTGAGTGAGTGAGCGTACAACTGCATCACTATGTTGAATCACCTCGGCACATATAAGCCTCAGAATTAAAAGGACGTTCCTTTGGGAAGGAGGTGAGGAGGAATTTCTTTAGCCAGAGGGTGGTGAATCTGTGGGATTCATTGCCACAGACGGCTGTGGAGGCCACAAGTCAGTGGATATTTTTAAGGCGGAGGTAGATAGATTCTTGATTAGTGCGGGTGGCAGGGGTTATGGGGAGAAGGCAGGAGAATGGGGTTAGGAGGGAGAGATAGATCAGCCATGATTGAATGGCAGAGTGGACTTGACTTAATTCTTCTCCTATAATTTATGATCAATACAATAATGATGGATAATAATCACAAATATTACTTTAATATTAATATTAATCGCACAATAATGTGGATTATTGTATGTACATAATAATGTGCATATTATA
>NC_073398.1:35768119-35868119 GCF_028641065.1 Leucoraja erinaceus | reverse complement strand
TCCACAGATGCTGCCTGACCCGCTGAGTTACTCCAGCACTCTGTGAAACGTCACCTATCCATGTTCTCCACAGATGCTGCCTGACCCGCTGAGTTACTCCAGCATCTTGTGTCTATAAACTAAACGCTGCTTGTTTTGAAGAACTACAATATTACCCATCTGCATATCAATTAACAATTTATCAAGAAATAATTTCCCATCAGAATAATCCTCTTTTTGTTTTTTAATTTTGTGACCAAATCAACTTCTAATTTTATGAACTAATAAGGATAAGTTCTAAAATGAACACATTAAAAATTAAATATTACATCCCAAATACTTCTATGTTCATGTGATAGGAGCAGATTCAGGCCATTCGGCCCATCAGGTCTACTCCACCATTCAATCATGGCTGATCTATCTCTCCCTGCTAACCCCCTTCTACCCGACACCCGCACTAGCTAGTGACTAGCTCTAAACTAGTTAAACTGTTGAAAGGCCAGACTGACCTATTTAACGAAAGCATTTTATTTTTCAAACTTCAATAAACTTTTTGAAGAGAATAAAAAGTTTTAATTTGAACAATGCCCGCGGAGATTCAGCGCGGGCACAGGCCCTTCGGCCCACCGAGTCCGTGCTGACCAGCGAGTTCTATGTTATACCCACCCTCTCATCCACTCCCTACACCCTAGGGGCAATTTACCTACAAACCCGCACGTCTTTGTGATGTGGGAGGAAAATACAAGGTGGGCCGAAGGGCCTGTTGCTGTTCCATGGTCTATGAAACCGGAGCAGCCGAGGTCGGGATCGAACCCGGGACTCTGGCGCCGTGAGGCAGCGGCGGTGACAAAGAAACGCTTGCGTCATTCTCCACACCAGCTGCGAAGAAGTGGACAACTGTCTCCTTGATTTGCCATAGAGGGAGTGCAGAGAAGGTTCACCAGACTGATTCCTGGGATGTCAGGACTGTCTTATGAAGAAAGACTGGATAGACTTGGTTTATACTCTCTAGAATTTGGGAGATTGAGAGGGGATCTTATAGAAACTTACAAAATTCTTAAGGGGTTGGACAGGCTAGATGCAGGAAGATTGTTCCCGATGTTGGGGAAGTCCAGAACAAGGGGTCACAGCTTAAGGATAAGGGGGAAATCCTTTAAAACCGAGATGAGGAGAACTTTTTTCACACAGAGAGTGGTGAATCTCTGGAACTCTCTGCCACAGAGGGTAGTTGAGGCCACAGTTCATTGGCTATATTTAAGAGGGAGTTAGATGTGGCCCTTGTGGTTAAGGGGATCAGGGGGTATGGAGAGAAGGCAGGTACGGGATACTGAGTTGGATGATCAGCCATGATCATATTGAATGGTGGTGCAGGCTCGAAGGGCCGAATGGCCTACTCCTGCACCTAATTTCTATGTTTCTATGTCTCCTCCCCGTAGCAGCTGCCCCGAGGGCAGTGTCCAGAGGGTCAGGAGTAAGACTCTGACATATTCACTCCTAAAATAAAACTGTCGGGAGCAGTCACGGTGGTGCAGCGGGTAGAGCTGCTGCCTCGCAGCGCCGGAGACCATCCCGACTACGGGTGCTGTCTGTGCGGAGTTTGCACGTTCTCCCCGTGACCTGCGTGGGTTTTCTCCGGGTGCTCCGGTTTCCTCCCACACTCCAAAGACGTGCGGGTTTGTAGATCTGAGCTGCGTCCACGCTGTATCTGAACTATGAAGATAGACACAAAGTTCTGGAGTAACTCAGCGGGACAAGGCAGCATCTCTGGAGAGAAGGAATGGGTGACGTTTCGGGTCGAGACCCTTCTTGAGACTGATCTTTGATGACTGTGTGACAATTTAACACATCTGCCTTGTTTTTCACATTTGAACTGGATCATTCAATTCAGAAAATAAACAGTGTGGCTTTAGTTCCGAGACCACACACACAGGATTCTGCAGCTTAGGAATCTGGTGGTTTCACTAAAATGTCAGCACAGCCAGAAGCAACAGTGACACACATTGGCCAGTCGTGCTTCGAGAGCAATCTCTCGTTCATCGTTCAATCCCATGGTTTCAATATGTGTCTGTCTAGGGGTTGGAGAAACGAGGAACAGCTGATGCTGGTTTACAAATTAAAAGGACACCGAGTGCTGGAGTAACTCAGCGGGTCAGGCAGCATCTGTGGAGAACATGGATAGGTGACGTTTCACAGAGTGCTGGAGTAACTCAGCGGGTGCAGCAGCATCTATGGAGCTAAGGAAATCGGCAACGTTTCGGGTCGAAACCCTTCCGGGTTTCGGCCCAAAACGTTGCCTATTTCCAGAAGGGTTTCGGCCCGAAACGTTGCCTATTTCCTTCGCTCCATAGATGCTGCTGCACCATAACTCAGCAGGTCAGGCAGCATCTGTGGAGAACATGGATAGGTGACGTTTCACAGAGTGCTGGAGTAACTCAGCGGGTCAGGCAGCATCTGTGAAGAACATGGATAGGTGACGTTGCACAGAGTGCTGGAGTAACTCAGCGGGTCAGGCAGCATCTGTGGAGAACATGGATAGGTGACGTTTCACAGAGTGCTGGAGTAACTCAGTGGGTCAGGCAGCATCTGTGGAGAACATGGATAGGTGACGTTTCACAGAGTGCTGGAGTAACTCAGTGGGTCAGGCAGCATCTGTGAAGAACATGGATAGGTGACGTTTAGAGTTGGGACCCTACGTCATATAGGAGGGTGGGAAGAAATCTTTGGAGTGTGGGAGGAACCTGGAGCACCCGGAGAAAACGCACGCGGTCACAGGGAGAACGTGCAGACTCCACTCAGACAGACACACAAACGGGGATCCAGGGTCAGGATCGAACCCGGGTCTCTGGCGCTGCGAGTTGTCGCAAACCAGCCACTGCTGTGAGCTGAGCAAGCAGAACTCTGATGGGTAATTGTTTGGGGTGGTCTCCACAAAATGCTGAACGAGAGATGGCGAGTGAAGATTTTGTACCTCCCAATATCCTGGGCCGCAGCACGTGACCGTGCGTCACTGCCTACGTCACCACGTACCGTGCGTGCGTCTCGTGCGCATCACAACGCGTGCATCGTGACGGCCAGGTGGGACAGGCCCTTTACTCAGCGGGACGGGCAGCTTCTCTGGGGAGACGAATTGGGTGACGTTTCGGGTCAAGACGTTTCAGCCTTCTTCCGACTGAGACTCGACCCAAAACGTCAACTGCTCCTTCTCTCCGGAGATGCTGCCTGTCCGATGGTTAATGAATGAATAAGTCTATTAGCCAAGTATTCACATACAAGGAATTTGCCTTGGTGCTCCGCCCGCAAGTGACAACAGTTAGGAATGACACATTAAACATTAATAATGAAACATTATCGATTAAAGATGTGAATTAAATAAAACACGGGAGCAGAAGGAGGCTCCATATTTTTGGTGATTGCACCGTCCGTTCCTGCATTCCAAAGGCAGCTGCCAATTTGCTGAAGATGTTTCATTTCCTTGATGAATATAATATGTGGAATGGGAGATCACATGAGGGAAATTAATCTTTGCACAAAGCATGTGGTTACAATTTGGGATTCAACTCTCGAACAGCAGGATCCAGTGTAAACCATCGGGGAACTGGGTAAGTACTTTGGAAATAATCCTGTGATTGTGACCACAATGCAGCTGTACATGTCGTTGGTGAGACCACACGTGGAGACACTGCGGACACTGCAGTTTAGTTTATTGTCCCGTGTACCGAGGTACAGGGAAAAGCTTTTGTTGCGCGCTAACCAGTCAGCGGAAAGACAATACATGATTACAATCGAGCCGTCCACAGTGTACAGATACAGGATAAAGGGAATAACGTTTAATGCAAGGTAAAGTCCGATCAAAGATAGTCCAGAGGGTCTCAAGAGAGAGCTAGATAGGGCTCTTAAAGATAGCGGAGTCAGGGGATATGGGGAGAAGGCAGGAACAGGGTACTGATTGGGGATGATCACATTGAATGGCGGTGCTGGCTCGAAGGGCCGAATGGCCTCTACTCCGGCACCTATTGTCTATTGTCTAAACTCAGCGGGTGCGGCAGCATCTATGGAGCGAAGGAAATAGGCAACGTTTCGGGCCGAAATCCTTCTGGAAATAGGCAACGTTTCGGGCCGAAACCCGGAAGGGTTTCGGCCCGAAACGTTGCCTATTTCCTTTGCTCCATAGATGCTGCTGCACCCGCTGAGTTTCTCCAGCTTTTTTGTCTGCCTTCGATTTTGCAGCATCTGCACAGTTCCTTCTTAAACAACTTGTTCTATTTGATCTTATTTGATTGTGCACGCCGGGATGATTGCATTCGTCGAAACAGGGCGGACCCCGTGAAGGTTGCAATCTCCCACCCCATCTGTAAACTGATTAGTGCGGGTGTCAGGGTTATGGGGAGAAGGCTGGAGATTGGGGTTAGGAGGGAGAGACATCAGCCTCGATTAAATGGTGGAGTAGACTCGATGGGCCGAATGGTCTAATTCTTCTCCTATCCCTTATAAACTTATGTATAATCATCTAAAGCGAAAATATTTGCTTTGCGTGCCATCCAAACAGGTCAGATAACACTGAATATAAATGCAATCAGGCCAAACTCCAGTCCAACAGGTAGAGCAAAGGGGAAGATACAGAGTGCAGAATATAGTTCTCAGCATTGGAGCGCATCAGATCCACAGACAAAGTCCAATGTCTGCAATGGGGTCGAGGTGAGTGGGACTGGTTCACTATTTCACATGTGTAGAGTGCAGTTCTCAGCATTTTTGCCAACGTTTGACTTTCTCTGTCAACGTTGAGTTTGTTTCAGCTGTGTGATTAAATCTGCAGGACTTCTTGTGGAGGAAAGGAAGTCGGATTTGCTCTGCTATTGTGTTATGCTGTCGTCTCCATAGCAACCCTCCAGGACTTTTATGACTGTGACTAAGTGGTTGAATCTTGTCAGATGTCAGCTGTGTCCTGGCCTCTGTATCCCCAGCACAATCCCACCCCCCCCACTGTGAAAAACACTGGCTTTTATTCCCCGAAAACTAAGGAGGAAGAGGTGATCTCACTGAAAGGAATGTGCAGGAAGGAACTCTGATTTAAACCGAAGATGGACACATAAGGCTGGAGTAACTCAGCGGGACAGGCAGCGTCTCTGGAGAGAAGGCATGGGTCGAGACCCATCTTCAGACCCATTCCTTCTCTCCAGAGACGTTGCCTGTCCCGCTGAGTTACTCCAGCCTTACGTGTGTCCATATTCTGAAAGGAATGCCAGGTTCGGGGGTGGGGAGAACGTGCAAACTCCGTACAGACAGCCCCCTTAGTCAGGATCCAACCCGGGTCTCTGGCGCTGTGAGGCAGCAACTCTACCCGCTGTGTTTCTACAAGTCTATTAAAAAGTTTTCAACTTTTACCGCTGTTTTTAACTTTCTAACTTAACTTTTTAAATGAATGAATGAATTAATACATTTATTGGCCAAGTATTCACATACAAGGAATTTGCCTTGGTGCTCCGCCCGCAAGTGTCAACGTGACACACAGTGACACATAAAACATTAAACATTAATAATAAAACATTATCGATCAAACATGTGAATGAAATAAAATACCAGAGCACAAGGAGGCTACAGCTTTGGTTATTGAGTAGAGCTACTACTCGTGGAAAAAAGCTGTGGCAACCATGACAGTAGACAATAGACAATAGGTGCAGGAAGAGGCCATTCAGCCCTTCGAGCCAGCACCGCCATTCAATGTGATCATGGCTGATCATGCACAATCAGTACCCCGTTCCTGCCTTCTCCCCATATCCCCTGACTCCGCTATCTTTAAGAGCCCTATCTAGCTCTCATTTGAAAGCATCCAGAGAACCGGCCTCCACCGCCCTCTGAGGCCGAGAATTCCACAGACTCACAACTCTCTGTGAGAAAAAGTGTTTCCTCGTCTCCGTTCTAAATGGCCGACCCCTTATTCTTAAACTGTGTGGCCCCTGGTTCTGGACTCCCCCCAACAGTGGGGAACATAGTTGGGACAGTCTGGAGTTGCTTTCCAGAGGGAAGTGATTGAACAGCCCGTTCTAGATAGCTTATATAAAAAAACAAAAAGATAGAAAATAAGAGAACAGCCATCTGGGGATTCAGCGGCTAATCTAATTGCTTTGTGCAAGACTACATTCCACGTCAGTGACCCGTACCACAAGACGTCCAGAAATAGTACAATTTCCCACAACTGCGCACAGTTTCTTATTTATTTTGTAATGATGCTAATACTAATGTTTGATTTCAACCTTGTTCCTGATTTGTATCATGTTGCATGTTAGTTTAAATGTCTGGGAAAGATATTTGATTGCAAAGGCAAAATAGTAAACCACAAGAAATTGCAAGCAGAGAGTTGTAGATGTAGATGTAGCCCAGTCCCACACACACACCACACTCCCCACCATTGTAGATGTAGCCCAGTCCCACACACACACCACACTCCCCACCATTGTAGATGTAGCCCAGTCCCACACACACACCACACTCCCCACCATTGTAGATGTAGCCCAGTCCCACACACACACCACACTCCCCACCATTGTAGATGTAGCCCAGTCCCACACACACACCACACTCCCCACCATTGTAGATGTAGCCCAGTCCCACACACACACCACACTACCCACCATTGTAGATGTAGCCCAGTCCATCACACACACCACACTCCCCACCATTGTAGATGTAGCCCAGTCCCACACACACCACACTCCCCACCATTGTAGATGTAGCCCAGTCCATCACACACAGACCACACTCCCCACCATTGTAGATGTAGCCTAGTCCCACACACACCACACTCCCCACCATTGTAGATGTAGCCCAGTCCCACACACACACCACACTCCCCACCATTGTAGATGTAGCCCAGTCCCACACACACACCACACTCCCCACCATTGTAGATGTAGCCCAGTCCATCACACACACCACACTCCCCACCATTGTAGATGTAACCCAGTCCCACACACACCACACTCCCCACCATTGTAGATGTAGCCCAGTCCCACACACACCACACTCCCCACCATTGTAGATGTAGCCCAGTCCCACACAGACCACACTCCCCACCATTGACTCCATCTACACTTCACTCTGCCTCGGGAAAGCAGCCGACATAATCAAAGACTTGTCCCTGTCCCACCCCGGTCATTCCTTCTTCTCCCCGCTCCCGTCCGGCAGAAGGTACAGAAGCTTGAAAGCGCGCACCACCAGACTCAGGAACAGCTTCTTCCCCTCTGTTATCAGGCTTCTGGACGGCCCTTCCATAAGCTGGGGTGCTGTCCGATTCACCTCTCCACCTGTTGGACTGGAGTGTGGCTTGTTTGTATTTATATATCATATTACCTGATTGATAGACACAAAAAGCTGGAGTAAATCAGCGGGACAGGCAGCATCTCTGGAGAGAAGGAATAGGCGACGTTTCGGGCGGAGACCCTTCTTCAAACTGATGCCAGGTTGACTTATTCTGCACCCTGACATCAGTCTGAAGAAGGGTCTCGACCCGAAACGTCGCCCAACCCTTCTCTCCAGAGGTGCTGCCTGACCGGCTGAGTTACTCCAGCATTTTGTGTCTGCCTAGCTGAACACCACCGCAGACTAACAGCCAAGTATAACCGTACCAACAACTTCCCTGCTGTGGTCTTGCAAACATTATTTCTCTACCTGAAACATTCTGCTTGAATATTCTGTCGGCAGCCAAAATTCACAGAGGATGGAATCCCAGGAGTCTTTCATTCTACATAGAATAAGCAAAGTCAATATGTGTGGATAATTTTGACACCAGCCGTGATATTCTTGATTTAATGGGCCTCTTTATGAAGTGAGTTTTATGTCCAATTTATCACCATTTATGATTTTCACCTTGGGAATCCCTCTTTCCATTGGAGTTGTTTGTTTAGAAGTAGGGACGGCACGGTGGTGCAGCGGGTAGAGCTGCTGTCTCACAGCGCCAGAGACCCGGGTTCAATCCTGACTGCTGGTGCTGTCTGTACGGAGTTTGCACGTTCTCCCCGTGACCTGCGTGGGTTTTCTCCGGGTGCTCCGGTTTCCTCCCACACTCCAGGTTTGTAGACTGGAATAACTCAGTGGGACAGGCAGCATCTCTGAAGAGGTGAATTGGCTTTGGTAAAAAAAATGTACATTGTCCCTAGTGTGTGTAGGATGGTGTTAGTGTGCGGGGATCGCTGGTCGGCACGGACTAGGTGGGCCGAAGGGCCTGTTTCCGTGCTGTACCTCTAAACTAAACTAAACTTTTTTTCCCTTAAATGTTTATTGATTTTTCAGAGATATCTACAAAACAGTGCAACACCGTCACCATAAATAAAACAAAATAAGAAAAACAAGCAATCAAAATAAATAAAATAAGTAGATAGGGGAAAAAAGTAATTAAATTAAAAATTGGAATAAGATCGTGTGTTCACAAATTAAAAAAGAAAAAACATGACATTGATTAGTTATCTGGAGATAATTCAACATTCATACCATCTAGTTCTATATAACATAATCTTCCCATATCCAGCTCGGCATTTATCTACTTGGTGTCATGGCTCAAATAAACGGTCCATTTTTCCCAGATCATAGCAAAAGGATTTGAGTATAGGAGCAGGGAGGTTCTACTGCAGTTGTACAGGGTCTTGGTGAGACCACACCTGGAGTATTGCGTACAGTTTTGGTCTCCTAATCTGAGGAAAGACATTCTTGCCATAGAGGGAGTACAGAGAAGGTTTACCAGACTGATTCCTGGGATGTCAGGACTGTCATATGAAGAAAGACTGGATAGACTTGGCTTGTACTCGCTAGAATTTAGAAGATTGAGGGGGGATCTTATAGAAACTTACAAAATTCTTATGGGGCTGGACAGGCTAGATGCAGGAAGATTGTTCCCGATGTTGGGGAAGTCCAGGACAAGGGGTCACAGTGTCAGGATAAAGGGGAAATCCTTTAGGACCGAGATGAGAAAAACTTTTTTCACACAGAGAGTGGTGAATCTGTGGAATTCTCTGCCACAGAAGGTAGTTGAGGCCACAGTTCATTGGCTATATTTAAGAGGGAGTTGGATGTGGCCCTTGTGGCTAAAGGGATCAGGGGGTATGGAGAGAAGGCAGGTACAGGATGCTGAGTTGGATGATCAGCCATGATCATATTGAATGGCGGTGCAGGCTCGAAGGGCCGAATGGCCTCTACTCCTGCACCTATTTTCTATGTTTCTATCTTCTCAAATGAATTTTGAGAAGATCTTAACTAAATCTCAACTAAAGTTTATTTTCAGGTAAGTTAAGTAGAGTTTCTTGGTGTATTGTTCGGCAGGAGTGCAGCAATGAAAACCTTGCTTGCAGCAGCAGCAGCAACATCACAGACAAATAGACTCGGACAACACACACCCACACACACACGTCTAGAGTGAAGAGTGTTTTATTGCCATATGTGCCGGATGGGACAATGAAATTCTTACTTGTTGCAGCACAACAGAATATGTGAATACGTAAAGAATATGTAAATATGGAGAGAAGGCAGGTACGGGATACTGAGTTGGATGATCAGCCATGATCATATTGAATGGCGGTGCAGGCTCGAAGGGCCGAATGGCCTACTCCTGCACCTAAGTTCTATGTTTCTATGTACAAAACGGGGGAAGAGAAAAAAATCAATAAAGAACAAAGATAGTGCAAATAATTGTCTTTTGCAGCTCAGAGATTATTTGTTGGGGAAACTCAGCGGGTGAGGCAGCATCTCTGGAGCGAAGGAATAGGTGACGTTTCGGGTCGAGACCCGTAAGGGTCTCGACCCGAAACGTCGCCTATTCCTTCGTTCCATAGATGCTTTCCAGGCCTCGACCTGATACATCACCTATACCTTCTTCAGACTGATGTGAGGGTGGGGGAGGGAAGAAGAAAGGAAGAGGCGGAGACAGTGGGCTGTGGGGGAGCTGGGAAGGGGAGGGGAAGGAGGGAGAAAGCAGGGACTACCTGAAATTGGAGAAGTCAATGTTCATACCGCTGGGGTGTAAACTACCCAAGCGGAATATGAGGTGCTGCTCCTCCAATTTGCGGTGGGACTCACTCTGGCCATGGAGGAGACCCAGGACAGAAAGGTCAGATTGGGAATGGGAGGGGGAGTTGAAGTGCTGAGCCACCGGGAGATCAGGTTGGTTATTGCGGATCGAGCGGAGGTGTTGGGCGAAGCGATCGCCAAGCCTGCGCTTGGTCTCACCGATGTAGAGCAGCTGACACCTGGAGCAGCGGATACAGTAGATGAGGTTGGAGGAGGTGCAGGTGAACCTCTGCCTCACCTGGAAAGATGCTTGGGTCCTTAGGGGTGGAGTCAAGGGGGGGGGGGGGGGGGGGGGGGGGGGGGGGGGGGGGGGCGACGTGTGGCATTTCCTCCGGTTGCAAGATAGGAGGGGGTGGTTTGGGTGGGAAGGGACGAATTGACCAGGGAGTTACAGAGGGAGCGGTCTCTTGTGTGAGACTTTACTTGTGTGTTCACCGGCACTTTAAGCAACCGCCTTGTGCATAGAGAGAGGCCACGGTGATCTAGAAATTAAATCGCTCATGCCAGGCTGCCCAGCTTTCATTGGGGTGTTGGTTTGACTGTTAAATTTAAACGAGGAGGAATGGATTTGTGATAGAATGCAGCTAACCAAATATCATTTATCCCGAGACAATCTAGTGACTGCTACTGGCTTCAGATACAACAGGCAGCTGGAAACAGTTTACGGGAATACTGTGAGAACATTCTCACAGACGACCCTGGTTCTGGATGGCACCGTTCCAGAAATTGCTGGAGTACAGATTTATTGTCACTCGGGACCGCTCCCATTGAAAATTAACTCGTTTATCAAAGGTCGTTCCACTTTGCCGCACAATATTTATAAACTCACCCATGTTCTGCGTTGAGTTCTCTTCAATGAGAGAGGTCTCGACCCGAAACTTCACCCACCCATTCATTCCTTCTCTCCAGCGATGCTGCCTGTCCCGCTGAGTTACTCCAGCTGTTTGTGTCTAGCCTTCTCTCAAATGAAACATTTCAATACAAAAAGAGTTTCCCCATCAAAACTTCAAATCCGTCTTTAAATGCTTCTGCTCACCAATGTGATCAATTATCTCTCCCCCCCCCACCCCCCCCCTCCTAACTTTGGAAGAAGTGTGGAACGAACTCACATCTGTCAAGAATTGTGTCGGTTCAACAGCCAGGAACAACTGCACATATCTGCACATGTATAACACATGAATATTAACAGACCTTTGAATTCCCTTTCCAATATTATGTTGGAGAACTGGTATTTATACAGATGTTCTGTGGTCGGGACACAAGACATTGTGCTCACGGCTACCTCTCTCTCTCTCTTGAACAGGGCGTTAGTGGAAGAAAAGTCATTATAGACAATAGACAGTAGGTGCAGGAGCAGGCCATTCGGCCCTTCTACCCTTTGAGCCAGCACCACCATTCAATGTGATCATGGCTGATCATCCCCAATCAGTACCCCGTTCCTGCCTTCTTCCCATATCCCCTGACTCCGCTATCTTTAAGAGCCCTATCTAGCTCTCTCTTGAAAGCATCCAAAGAACCGGCCTCCACCGCCCTCTGTGGCAGAGAATTCCACAGACTCACAACTCTCTGTGAGAAAAAGTGTTTCCTCATCTCCGTTCTAAATGGCTTACCCCTTATTCTTAAACTGTGGCCCCTGGTTCTGGACTCCCCCAACATCGGGAACATGTTTCCTGCCTCTAGCGTGTCCAAACCCTTAATAATCTTATATGTTTCAATGAGATATCCTCACATCCTTCTAAACTCCAGAGTGTACAAGCCCAGCCGCTCCATTCTCTCAGCATATGACAGTCCCACCATCCCGTGAATTAACCTGGTGAACCTACGCTGGGCTCCCTCAATAGCAAGAATGTCCTTCCTCAAATTAGGGGACCAAAACTCCAGCCAATAATTAGAATGGCGGTAGAGTTGCTGCCTCATAGCTCTTGCAGCACTGGAGACCCAGGTTCGATCCCGACAACGGGTGCTGTCTGTATGGAGTTTGTACCTTCTCTACGTGAAAGGGTTCAGAAAAGATTTATGATGCAGTCTTTTGCCCAGAGTAGGGGAATCGAGGACCAGAGGACATAGGTTCAAGGTGAAGGGGAAAAGATTTAATAGGAATCCCAGGGGTAACTTTTTCACACAGAGGGTGGTGGGTGTATGGAACTGCCAGAGGAGGTAGTTGAGGCTGGGACTATCCCATCGTTTGGGATAGGAGTTGGACAGGACAGGATTGGAGGGATATGGACCAAGCGCAGGCAGGTGGGACTAGTGTAGCTGGGACATTGTTGGCTGGTGTGGGCAAGTTGGGCCGAAGGGCCTGTTTCCACACTGTATCACTAAACTAAATGTACATTTCTACAGCAGTGTTGTTGGACTCACATTTCCAGCCTATGAGGGTTGTTTGTAGGTTAATGTGTAGGAAGGAACTGCAGATGCCGGTTTAAACCGAAGGTAGACACAAAATGCTGGAGTAACTCAGCGGGGCAGGCAGCATCTGTGGAAAGAAGGAATGGGTGACGTTTCAGGTCTTCAGACTTAAAGATAGGGCTCTTAAACATAGCAGAGTGAGGGGATATGGGGAGAAGGCAAGACTGATTGGGGATGATCAGCCCTGATTACAGTGATGGCGGTGCTGGCTCGAAGGGCTGAATGGCCTCACTCCTGCACCTATTGCCTATTGAAAGGAACAATGAAATTCCTACCTGGGTTTCCTCCGGGTGCTCCGGTTTCCTCCCACACTCAGACACGTGCGGGTTTGTAGGTTAATCGGCCCCTGTGTAAATTGCCCCCCTAGTGTGTAGGGAGTGGATGAGAAAGTGGGATAGCATAGAACTAGTGATCGATGGTTGGCGTGGACTCTTGGTCTTCCAAAATATTCCAACTGGAATTGAAACTGGAGGTGGTGAAGGGAGGGCTTAAGCCAGAAAGGGTTATTGGGAAGAAAGAGCTACTTTAAATGTAGTTGCATCTGGTTGGGTAACTATAGTTGGGTGGAGATTATTCCATGCTTTAATTGTGCGGGGGAAGAACAAATCTGTCTTTGTAGCTGGGATCACAAATTGGATCCAATGCCCTCGTCTGCTCCTAATTGGTTTGGGTTTGGTGTAGGTCTTGTAGTCTATGTCGAGCTGACCATTTAACATTTTGTATAAACAGGTCAAACGGTGAGCTTCACGTCTGTCTGTCTTGGAGAGGGTTCCTTCCACCCCAGAGAATTCAGAAGTTTGGTGACACTCGCTTCTCTCTCATAAGTGTTAGTAACAAATCGAGCTGCCTGTCGATAGACTCGGTGGGCCGAAGGGCCTGTCTCCGTACTGCATCATTCATTCGGCTCTTTGGAAACTTAAAGACGCACAGAATGGTGATGGAAGCCAACTGAGGGACTGTTGAAGCCTTTACATGACCCAATAAATATGTGTATACAGATGATCGTTTTACGATACGAGGCAAATTTATTTATCCCAGGAGGGAAATTGATCTTGCAACGGCCATAAAACCACAAAATACATGAAACGTGAAATTAAAGTGACAAGTGGAAAGGCTTTGGGGATGTGCAAAGATTGGGGGGGGGGGAGGGGGGGAACAGTCGTAGTCTACCCCACGACAGAAAGGGGAGGGAGTTGCACAGTTTGATAGCCACAGGGAAGAAGGATCTGTGCTGCATCTTGGTGGGACCAGTCTGTTCCTGAAGCTGCTCCTCGGGTTGACCAGTGTGTCACGGAGGGGGGTGTGAGCTGTATTGTCCAGGGTGCTCTGTAGTTTGAGGAGCATCCTGCCCTCCAAGACCAACCTCCCGTGAATCCAACTCCAACCCCACCCCCAGGATGGAGCCAGCCTTCCCGATGAGTCTGTTTTTGATTCAGATTCAATTTTAATTGTCATTGTCAGTGTACAGTACAGAGACAACGAAATGCATTTAGCATCTCCCTTGAAGAGCGACATAGCAAACGATTTGAATAAATAATAATATGTGTCCGGGGGGGGGTGGTGATTGGCAGTCACTGAGGTACGTTGTTGAGTAGAGTGACAGCCGCCAGAAAGAAGCTGTTCCTCGACCTGCTGGTTCGGCAATGGAGAGACCTGTAGCGCCTCCCGGATGGTAGGAGGGTAAACAGTCCATGGTTGGGGTGAGAGCAGTCCTTGGCGATGCTGAGCGCCCTCCGCAGACAGCGCTTGCTTTGGACAGACTCAATGGAGGGGAGCGTGGAACCGGTGATGCGTTGGGCAATTTTCACCACCCTCTGCAGTGCCTTCCGGTCGGAGACAGAGCAGTTGCCATACCATACTGTGATGCAGTTGGTAAGGATGCTCTCGATGGTGCAGCGGTAGAAGTTCACCAGGATCTGAGGAGACAGATGGACCTTCTTCAGTCTCCTCAGGGTGTGGAATAGTGTGAAATTAAAACCAAAGTGTATTGTACTTTTCAAACTGGATGGCCATCTGTTTCAGATCGGTTTCAGATGGCCATCCAGTTTGAAAAATACAATAACTTTGGTTTTAATTTGAAAAACTCTTCATCAAAGCATCATCTTTGCAGCCTCAAGATATTCAAGACATCAGATAGCGTTCCAGTCTGACGCTCAGCATTCTGGTGCATGTAGGCTGTGCATTTGTCAAGCACATGCCCTTCAAGTCTATCACCAGGACGTGCATGTAATCCAGGTCAGTAATCCTGTAAAGAGTTGTTGGTGGGTGGTCAGAAATCAGCTGTGAGCTACACGCAAGATGCTGCAGGAACTCAGCGGGTCAGGCAGGAGCAGTCAGAAATCATAGGAGAAGAATTAGGCCATTCGGCCCATCAAGTCTACCCCGCCATTTGTATCATTCCCGCTCAACCCCATTCTCCTGCCTTCTCCCCATAACCCCTGACACCCGTACTGATCAAGAATCTATCTATCTCTGTCTTAAAAATGTCCACTGACTTGTGGCCTCCACCGCCGTCTGTGGCAATGAATTCCACAGATTCACCACCCTCTGGCTAAAGAGATTCCTCCTCATCTTTCTAACAATATGTCCTTTTATTCTTAAGAAAGAACTGCAGATGCTGGAAAAGTCGAAGGTAAGACAAAAATGCTGGAGAAACTCAGCGGGTGAGGCAGCATCTGTGGAGCGAAGGAAATAGGTGACGTTTCAGGTCGAGACCCTTCTTCAGACGTCACCTATTCCTTCGCTCCATAGATGCTGAGTTTGTGCAGCATCTTTGTCTACCTTGTCCTTTTATACTGAGGCTGTGGAAACATCCTCTCCACATCCACTCTATCCAGGCCTTTCACTATTCGGTAAATTTCAATGAGGGTCAGGCAGCATCTGTGGAGAACGTGAAAAGGTGACGTTTCGTGTTGGGACCTCCTTCAGACTGGCAAATCCAAGCAAGATAAAGAGATCTCAGCCAAGTGCTGTTTAGTCAGCATCTTTATTCAAAGCACCCGATCTCCAAGAAGAAAAACAACCCAAATCTGCAGCGGAAGTGCCAACAAAGTCAACATGTTAAGTCAATGCCTTAAAAATGTTACATTTAAGAGTTAGGATAGATTTGGAGTGCGGTTCCGTTTTGGACATCCTGTTGCAGTTTAGTTTAGAGATACAGTGCGGAAACAGGCCCTTCGGCCCACCGAGTCCGCGCCACACATTAAAACTATCCTAGTGACAATTTTCACATTCATGCCAGACCAATTAACCTACAAACCTGCACATATTTGAAGCGTGGAAGGAAACTGAAGACCTCGGAGGAAACCCACGCAGGGCACAGGGAGAACACTCAAACTCTGCAGACAGCACGCGTAGTCAGGATCGAACCCGGATCTGTGGCATTGTAAGGCAGCAACTCTACCGCTGCGCCACCGTGCCGCCCTTAAGCTTCTTCTTTCGTGTGTGTGTCCAGGGCCTAACGTTGTTGGACAACTTGTTCTATTTGATCTTCCGTTTGTGCACGTCGAGTTGACTGCATTATGTCGAAACTGGGCGGACCACGTGAAGGTTGCAATCTTCCACCCCCCCCCCCCCTTAAGCTTGAAAGAGTGCAGACAAGATTCATGAGGACATTGCCCAGACACGAGGGCCTGAACTACAGGGAGAGTGAGTTTGGGCAGGCCAGGACTTTATTCCTTGGAGCACAGAAGGACGAGGGGTGATCTTATAGACATATACAAAATCCTGACCTGAATGCACAGAGTCTTTTATCCAAAGTAGAGGAATCAAGAACCAGAGGATAAAGCTTTAAGGTGAAAGGGGGAAAAAATGAATAGGAACCTGAGGGCAGCTCTTTCACACAGAGGATGGTGGGTGTATAGAAACATAGAAAATAGGTGCAGGAGGAGGCCATTCGGCCCTTTGAGCCAGAACCACCATTCATTGTGATCATGGCTGATCGTCCACTATCAATAACCCGTGCCTGCCTTCTCCCCATATCCCTTCACTCCACTAGCCCCGAGAGCTCTATCTAACTCTCCCTTAAATCCATCCAGTGACTTGGCCTCCACTGCCCTCTGTGGCAGGGAATTCCATAAATTCACAACTCTCTGGGTGAAAACGTTTTTTCCCACCTCAGTCTTAAATGACCTCCCCTTTATTCTAAGACTGTGGCCCCTGGTTCTGGACTCGCCCAACATTGGGAACATTTTTCCTGCATCTAGCTTGTCCTGTCTGTGTGTTTATAATGTTTTATGTTTCCATGTATGTTTCCATCTATGTATAATACTCTATTTATGTATTTATATGTATAGAACAAGTGTCCAAAGGAGGCAGTGGAGGCAGGTACCATAAGACCATTGAGAAGACACTTGGACAAGGACATGGATAGGAAAAAGTGTAGGGGCTTTGATGGGACATTTTGGTTTCCTTGTTACATGACTATGTCTGTAGATATTCAGGGTGATTTGTTAAATTATAACATTATCCAAATCAATGTTGTTTGAACAGTGTGTAACATTATATTCTGCATTAAGGTATTTATCTATTGTCCAGCTTACGGCTTGATTGCCGTCATCCACAGTATGATTTGACTGGATAGCACGCAAACAAAGCTGTCCCCTGTATCTCTTTAGACTTTAGACATACAGCGTGGAAACAGGCCCTTCAGCCCACCGAATCCGCGCCGACCAGCTATTGCCCCGCACACTAGCACTATCTTACACACTGGGGACAATTTACAATTTTTCTGTAGCCAACTAACCTCCAAGCCTGTATGCCTTTGGAGTGTAGGGGGAAACCAGAGCACCCGGAGAAAACCCACGCGGTCACAGAGAGAACGTACACACAGACGGCACCCTTAGTCGGGATGGAACCCGGGCCTCTGGCGCAGCGAGCCAGCGACTCTACCGCTGCACCACCGTGCCGCGCCCCATCTAACGACAATAATAAACCAGCATAAAGCGTATAAATGTTTTATATTACAATGCTACAAAAACTATCGACCAAGGCAAGTACAATTAGTAGACAGTAGCGGAGGGACAAAAGTGAAATTTAGCCAAAACTAACTGAACAAAAATGGAGACTATTTAATAACGATATACATAATAATATAACTCTGCTTCTAATTGCTAATCCTCCCCACCCAACCCCCAAAATACTGCGTGAGTTATGTCCACATTAAAAAAAGTCTTGAATTACTCGAAGACTAATTGAAGAGAATTGAATACAGATGTTTACAAGTTATTTAATATTAAACAAACAGTTGAGAAACGTTGGAGTTTTGATGCCTTTCTGAAGAAAATGTACAAAGCACTAACTAGGTGCACATGATATATTGTTTATGGTTCATGTTGGCCCCAACTCTCTTACTCGTGAGCATATTGTACCCGGTCCAGAAGCACGCAGATCAGAGAGCGTTGTACTCCACGCACTTGGACGGGTCGGTAGAAAAATGCTTCTGACAGATGGTCATCAGTCGCTTCAGCCCCTAGAAACAAGTAACAAATGTTCACTGGGACAATCTTTAATACATGACATCTATTGCTCAATCATTCTGCATCCCATTGAAGTTACAATACAATACCCCCCCATCATAACTGGAGACACAAGAGACTGCAGATGCTGGAATCTTCAGATAAAGAAAAACAATAGGAGGGGCACAGTGACTGTCTGTGTGGAGTTTGCACGTTCTCCCTGTGACGGCGTGCAAGGGTCTCCTCCCACATCCCATGTCAAGTCAAGTCAACTTTATTTGTCACTTAGACATACAAGATTGAACAAATTTTATCCAAATATATCCGCCACTTGTGATAAATGTCTAGCCCAAAAGGCAACTATAACACACTCCTTAGTTTCATGCATAAAACTTTATAGATTTTGGAATTATATTTTTGAAATATTTACAAAATTATTCAAGACAAGAATGGAACCTAATACTGAAATGATTGTATTTGGTGTAATGGAAGATGGGAATAAATTGAACACATCTCAAAATCTATTCCTTAACTATGGTTTAATAATAGCAAAAAAATTAATACTTAAATTTTGGAAGGGTACATCAATACCAACACTTAAAATGTGGATTGCAAGTATGTTGGACACCGCTCATCTTGAGGAAATGCGATTCCTCCTAATGGATAAATCAGACCAATTCATAACGAGTTGGTCTCCATTCGTTGTTTTTTTGGAATCATATGGTGCAACACAATTGTAAAAAATAACTGTTTCAGGACTGGACGAGGGTTGGTCAAGATTATAAATAATGATCTCCTTTTCTTTTTTCTTTTATTTTCTTTTCACTATTTTCTCTCTCACCTTTCTTCATTTACTCGTTTTCTTTCTTCACACACTATATATTTCACATCTTTCTATCCTTTACTATCTAACTTCTTTTTCTTATTCTCATCTTTTTTCAATGTAACAAAAAAAAAAGAAGTTGTACATAAAATGTATTATGAAAATATATATTAGGCACTTTGGTGCCATATGACTGTACTTACTTCTAATAAAATAAAATATTAAAAAGAAAAAAAAGACATACAAGATGAAATGAAAGTGGCAATGCCTGTGGGATTGTGCAAAACAGAACAGAACCAGTATTTACATTTACAATATAAATAAAAACTAGGTAATTAGTCTCTGTCAAATTGTATCAAGTCTGTAAAGAGTGGATGCGAAAGTGGGATAACAGGACTTGATGTAAAGGAGTGATCGATGGTCAGTGTGGGCTCGGTGGGCCGAAGGGCCTGTTTCTGTGCTGTATCTCTAAACTAAGCGGGTCTCTAAATTCTCTTTTCCAGCTTCCCCCCGCCCCATAATACCTAAAGAAAGATAGACACAAAAAGCTGAAGTAACTCAGCACTTTGTGTATCCAGCAGTTTGTGTCTACCTTCGATTTAAACCAGAATCTACAGTTCTTTCCTACACATCTAAAGAAAGGTCCAGACCTGAAACGTCGACTAATCATGTTCTCCAGAGAGGCAGCCTGACCTGCTGAATTACTCAAGCCAAGAGCCAAGAGAGATTTATTGTCATGTGTCCCATTTGCTGCAGCACAACAGAATATGCAAACACAAAACAGAACGGCAGATAAAAGTTCAGTGTGTCTATAGACCATATATACACAATAAATAAACAGATAAAGTGCAATAATAATAAGACTGTTACTACTCAGAGCTTAATGTTTAAGAAGGAACTGCAGATGCTGGAGAATCGAAGGTTACACAAAAAAGCTGGAGAAACTCAGCGGGTGCAGCAGCATCTATGGAGCGAAGGAAATAGGCAACGTTTCGGGCCGAAACCCTTCTGGAAATAGGCAACGTTTCGGGCCGAAACCCGGAAGGGTTTCGACCCGAAACGTTGCCTATTTCCTTAGCTCCATAGATGCTGCTGCACCCGCTGAGTTTCTCCAGCTTTTTTGTGTAACCTTCACTACTCAGAGCTTGTTTGATGTCGTGTTTAATAGCCCGATGGCTGTGGGGAAGAAGCTGTTCCTGAACCTGGACGTTCCAGATTTCAGGCTCCTGTACCTTCTTCCCGATGGCTACTGCAGTAGAAACAAAGAACTGCAGATGCCAGTTTATAAATGAAGATAGAAGCAAACTGCTGGAGTAACTCAGCGGGTCAGGCAGTATCTCTGGAGAAAAAAGGATGGGTGACGTTTCAGGTAGTAACGGGTCAGGCAACTTGAGACTTTATTTTGTAAACCAGCACCCGCAGAGACATACAGCGTAGAAACAGGCCCTTCGGCCCAACTTGCCCACACCGGCCAACATGTCCCAGCTACACTAATCCCATTACACTAGTCATAGAGTGATACAGCGTGGAAACAGGCCCTTCGGCCCAACTTGCCCACACCAGCCAACATGTCTCATCTACACCAGTCCCACCTGCCTGCGCTTGGTCCATATCCCTCCAAACCTGTCCTGTCCATGTACCTGTCTAACTGCTTCTTAAACGTTGGGACAGTCTAAACTACCTCCTCTAGCAGCTCGTTCCATACACCCACCACCCTCTGGCCTTGCATCTTCTCTCTAAACTCAGAGCTTTCAGACAAACCTGAATGTATTTCCGCTGCGTTTCATCGTTTAATACATGGGCCACGTGCTTGGAGAAGATTTTTTCTCGACCAGTACGTGCGTGTATTCCCACCATGGTGACTCCGATGGGCCAGGGAGCGTTGCCAATGGCCATCTGAAGGTAAGCATCGTTCGCCTGCAGGGAAAGCAAACCGTGTATGTCAAATTCATACATACACAAAATTAATATCATCACTTGAAACCACGAGAGAGAGAGAGAGAGAGAGTCATAGAGTGATACAGCGAGGAAACGGGCCCTCGCTCCAGAGCAAACAAAATCATGGGAGACCCCTTCCACCCCTGCAACGGACTGTTCCAGCTGCTACGGTCAGGCAAACGCCTCCGTTGCCATGCGGTGAGAACGGAGAGGTTGAGAAGGAGTTTCTTCCCAGAGGCAATTCGGACTGTAAACGCCTATTTCACCAGGGACTAACTCTACTGAACGTTTTTCCTTCCATTATTTATTATGAATAAGAATATGTGTGTTATGATTGTGTTTATAATTTGTTTGGTTGTTTTGTTGTTGTGTCTTTTGTACAAAAGTCCGCGAGCATTGCCACTTTCATTTCACTGCACATCTCGTATGTGTATGTGACAAATAAACTTGACTTGACTTAGGCTCAACTTGCCCACACCGCCAACATGTCCCACCTGCCTGCAATTGGCCCATATCCTTCTAAACCTGTGCTATCCATGTACCTGTCTAAATATCGCTTAAACGTTGAGATAGTCCCTGCCTCAACTACCTCCTCCGGCAGCTTGTTCCATACACCCACCACCGCTTGTTCCTTTTAAATCGTCCCCACCCTCACCTTAAACCTATGCCCTCAGGTTCTTGATTCCCCTGTATGTTCATTGGCTCAACTCCTCAACTTGGCTACACAAAATGTGACTAGTTAATTGGTTAACTAGTGAATTTTTCTTTGTTACACGTCAAGGGGCGGCACGGTGGCACAGCGGTAGAGTTGCTGCCTCACAGCGCCAGACACCCGGGTTCGATCCCAACTGTGACGTTGCTGTCTATGTGGAGCTTGCACGTTTTCCCCCGCGACCGCATGGGTTTCCTCCCACATTACAAAGGCGTGCGGGTTTGTGGGATATCGGGCCTCTGTAAATTGTCCCCAGTGTGGATGAGAAAGTGGAATAACAGAGGTGGTGTGAACAGGTGATCGATGGCCAGTGTGGACTCGGTGGGCCGAAGGGCCTGTTTCCAAGCTGCATCTTTCAATCCATCAAGTAAGGCACCCATGTGTATATTAAAAAGTCTGGCTGGTGACCCACAGTGCCAACTTGGTTTAACAATCTTCATTATTTCCATGCATTCTGCTTGGCTTTTACTCCAAGGAGGATAGAGGACAGAAGTAGGGATCTCTTGCCAATGGGACATGGTTTTTAATGCAACCATACCCGACACCTTGTGTGTACATTTAGTCCACTTACTTATTATTTGCCTTGGAGATTGGGCAGTGGAAGAAGGGCCAGAATCGTGAGGACCATGCTGTCTTAGAAGAATAAGGGAAGTATCGCATTGAGGTGTATCCCCTTAGATACAGCTCTTAGGGCCAATGGAATCAAGGGGTATGGGGAGAAAGCAGGAACAGGGTACTGATTTAGGATGACCAGTCATGATCATATTGAATGGTGGTGCTGGCTCAAAGGGCCGAATGGCCTACTACTGTACCTATTGTCTGTTTCTATGAGCCTTGACATGGTAATGTTGAGTTGATTTTGGTCTATTATAATGTTACTGCGGTACAGTGTAAAGCTTTTGTTGCGTGCTATCCAGTCAGAGGAAAGACAATACATGATGACAATATAGCCATTCAGTGTACAGATACATGATAAGGGAATAATGTTTAGTGCAAGGTAAAAGCCATCAAAGATAGTCCGAAGGTCACCAATGAGGTAGATAGTAGTTCAGGACCGCTCTCTGGTTGTGGTAGGATGGTTCAGTGGCCTGATAACAGCCGGGAAGAAACTGTCCCTGAATCTGGAGGTGTGTGTGTGTTCGTTTTCACACTTCTGTACCTCTTGCCCGATGGAAGAGGGGAGAAGAGGGAGTGACCGGGGGTGAGACTGGTCCTTGATGATGCTGCTGGCGTTGCCGAGGCAGCGTGAGGTGGAGATGGAGTCGGTGGAAGGGAGGTTGGTTTGTGTGTGTGATGGTCTGGGTTGCTGGCCTTGCCGAGGCAGCGTGAGGTGTAGATGGAGTTAGTGGAAGGGAGGTTGGTTTGTGTGTGTGATGGTCTGGGCTGCTGGCCTTGCCGAGGCAAGGCGAGGTGTAGATGGGAGTCTAATGCTGGGAGAGTCATGAATGTGGAAGCAGAAGAGGAGGTGGATGAGGAGGGGAAAATGTGGGACGTAACTACCTACTGGAAATGAAATGTTAAGTTAGATCCTGCGTAAATTTAACATTTCCAGTGGAAATCATTGAGGACCCTCATTTAAGATCCGATATGGACCCAAAAAACAGCAATCTGTCTGAAAATAAAAAATAAACCCATATTTTCTTTGTCATTGTAAATATGTTGCACTTTTTTGACAATTCATTGATTTCTAACTTTCAAACAAACAATTCTGGCTTGAAAATTCATCTTATTCATATTAAACTATCAACACTGGAAAGGGCCTGTCCCACTTTCACAACCTTTTTTTACTCGTAGACATTTTTCATCATGCTAGAAAAACGCCCCGACCTACTTGATGCCACGAGTACCTATGACTAACATCACGGCCTGCTACGACCTCGTGACGACCCTGCTGCGAGTTTGAGTCGAGGGCAAACTCGGCAGAGGTCGTGAAAGTGGGACAGGCACCTTTAATATAGTGAAAGGGGTTTAACAATTAGCAAAGGTGGACAAAAAAGCTGGAGAAATTCAGCGGGTGAGGCAGCATCTATGGAGCGAAGGAATGGGTGACGTTTCGGGTCGAGACATGGAAAGCATCTATGGAGCGAAGGAATGGGTGACGTTTCGGGTCGAGACATGGAAAGCATCTATGGAGCGAAGGAATAGGTGACGTTTCGGTTCGAGACCTGGAGAGCATCTATGGAGCGAAGGAATAGGTGACGTTTTCGGGTCGAGACCTGGAAAGCATCTATGGAGCGAAGGAATAGGCGACGTTTCGGGTCGAGACCCTTCCGGGTCTCGACCCGAAACGTCGCCTATTCCTTCGCTCCATAGATGCTGCCTCACCCGCTGAGTTCCTCCAGCATTTTATGTCTGCCTTCGATTTTCCCAGCATCTGCAGTTCTTTCTTAATAATTGGTGACATACCTTGACATATTCTCTCTGCAACATGAACTTGATGATATCAGTTATAGATTCTTTGATGTCTTGAGGCAGGGTCTGTGGGGGGGAAAGTAAAAGAAACATACTCTCATTTCCACGATATCATATGACATGAAATCATAGCAATTTAATGTTAGCACCAACTATAATGGGCTAATCATTCATAGCCTGTACAATGTCACCCCGATAAACACGGCAGTGGCAGTAATCAGAGAGAATAATGTATTGATGATGAATGTCACAGTCAGCTTTCTCACGCTCTGCCACAAAGTGCAATCAGCACGAGGGGACTATCAAATGCTGCTCAAGGTTTATGGATTTCCGGAATACTCGGCAAATTTATTCAGCAATAAATTATATCCTTTTGAGGTCAAATTGGGAAAAACATTCTAATCTGCATTGCTATGGGAATGTTCAACTGTGTACATTCCCATTACTGAAAACACTTAGCAGTTCAGAACCGGGCGGTGCAGCGGGTGGTGCTGCTGCCTCACAGCGCCAGGGACCCAGGTTCCACCCCGACCACGGGTGCTGTCTGTACGGAGTTTGCATGTTCTCCCCCCCCCTGAGGGGTTGGACAGGCTAGATGCAAGAAGATTGTTCCCGATGTTGGGGAAGTCCAGGACAAGGGGGTCACAGCTTAAGGATAAGGGGGAAATCCTTTAAAACCGAGATGAGAAGAACTTTTTTCACACAGAGAGTGGTGAATCTCTGGAACTCTCTGCCACAGAGGGTAGTTGAGGCCAGTTCATTGGCTGTATTTAAGAGGGAGTTAGATGTGGCTCTTGTGGCTAAGGGGATCAGGGGGTATGGAGAGAAGGCAGGTACAGGATACTGAGTTGGATGATCAGCCATGATCATATTGAATGGCGGTGCAGGCTCGAAGGGCCGAATGGCCTACTCCTGCACCTAATTTCTATGTTTCTATGACCTGCGTGGGTTTTCTCCAGTTTCCTCCCACACTCCATAAACGTACAGGTTTGTAGTTTACTTAGCCCCAGTGTGTATGGGAGAGCGTTAGAGTGCGGGGATCGCTGGTCGGCGCGGACTCGGTGGGCCGAAGGGCCCGTTTCCGCGCTGTAATCTCTAGACTAAAACTAAACTGATAAATGTTTGGCACAGTGGCAGATGAGACATACGAGGCATGTTACCGGTACTGGAGGGCCTGAGCTACAGGGAGAGGTTGGGCAGACCAGGACTTTATTCCTTCGAGCTCAGGAGGATGAAGAGTGATTTTTTAAGAGGTGCATAAAATCATGTTATAGGAGCAGAATTTGGCCATTCGTCCCATCAAGTCTACGACACCTTTCACCTTTTAATCCCATTCTCATGAGATGATGAGGGTTTAAGATCATGAGGGCAGATGCAAGGTTGTTTACCCGGATAGGGGAATCATTACCAGAGGGGCAACGTTCTCCCTCAGGGTGGTGCGTGCATGGAATGAGCTGCCAGAGGGGGCAATTGCGACAAGTGCTAGTCTAGAACATCATTGACAAGACAGGTAGTACATGGAAAGGAAAGATTTAGAGGGATCTGGGCTAAAGGCGGTAGACCAGCGTAGATGAGGCATCTTGGTCGGCACGGGCAAGTTTCCCTGTCGTACGACTGATGTCTGCACGTCCTCCCTGTAACCGGGTTTCCTCCGGCTGTTCCGGTTTGCTCCCACATCCCAGTTTTGCAGGTGAATTGGCAGGGAAACTTGCCTACATGTTTGTCTCTATCACATGGAATGAAATAGTGAAAAGCTTTCTTTGTGGTGTGCTTCCAGTGAACACACTATAAAAGAGTGAGTCCCACCGCAAATTGGAGGAGCAGCACCTCATATTTCGCTTGGGTAGTTTACACCCCAGTGGTATGAACATTGACTTCTCCAATTTCAGGTAGTCCCTGCTTTCTCCCTCCTTCCCCTCCCCTTCCCAGCTCTCCCACTGTTCCTTTCTTCTTCCCGCCCCCTCCCCCACATCAGTCTGAAGGAGGGTCTCGACCCGAAACGTCACCTATTCCTTTGCTCCATAGATGCTGCCTCACCCGCTGAGTTTCTCCAGTATTTTTGTCTACCCTTGATTTCTCCAGCATCTGCAGTTCTTTCTTAAACAGACTATAAATGATTGCAATCAACCTGTCCACAGTGTACAAACACAGGGTAAGGGATATATTGTTTAGGTTTCAGAGATACAGCATGGAAACAGGCCCTTCAGCCCACAGAGTCCACACCGACCAGCAATCCCGCTACACTAACACGATCACCCTGGGGACAATTTGCACTTATACCAATCTAATTAACCTATAAATCTGTGCGTCTTTGGAGTGCGGGAGGAAACCGAAGATCTCGGAGAAAACCCACGCAGGTCAGGGGGAGAACGTGCAAACTCCGTACAGACAGATCCTGACTACGGGTGCTGTCTGTATGGAGTTTGAACGTTCTCCGCGACCCGCGTAGATTTCCTCCCACACTCCAAAGATGTACAAGTTCATTGGCTTCTGCAAGAATTGTAAATTGTCCCCCAGTGTGTTGGAGAGTGCCAGTGCACGGGGCTCAGGTCGGCACAGACTTGATGGGCCGAAGGGTCTGTTTCCTGCTCCGTATATCGCTAAACAAAATCCATAGCCACAGAGAACAGCTCCTCTAGTAATTAGAACAAACAGTGACATGATTGCAGCTTTGGCAGAAGAGGCTGCTCACCTTTTTCCGCAGTTTCCTGAAGAGAGGTTTTAAGTACGATTCCGTTTGCTTGTGAGTCGCCCCAGCCAGTTTGCCTTGTACACTGACCTTCAAATAATCCTCTCTAGCATTTAGATCTTTAGCCCAAACATCCAGCAGAAACTAAAGGAGAAAGAAAAGTAGATTACGGCACATTACCGAATAAATTAGATTCAAATAATTCCACTTTTCTCCGCAGAAATTTAGAAAGGAAATTGAATCAATATATCAATAGTAGAGTTCCACAGTGAAGTTCAGCTTCAGAGATGGCCACAGAGTGCTGGAGTAACTCAGCGGGTCAGGCAGCATCTGTGGAGAACATGGATAGGTGACGTTTCACAGAGTGCTGGAGTAACTCAGCGGGTGCAGCAGCATCTATGGAGCTAAGGAAATAGGCAACGTTTCGGGCCGAAACCCAGAAGGGTTTCGGCCCAAAACGTTGCCTATTTTCAGAAGGGTTTCGGCCCGAAACGTTGCCCATTTCCTTCGCTCCATAGATGCTGCTGCACCATTACTCAGCGGGTCAGGCAGCATCTGTGGAGAACATGGATAGGTGACGTTTCACAGAGTGCTGGAGTAACTCAGCGGGTCAGGCAGCATCTGTGGAGAACATGGATAGGTGACGTTTCACAGAGTGCTGGAGTAACTCAGCGGGTCAGGCAGCATCTGTAGAGAACATGGATAGGTGACGTTTTGAGTCGAGACCCTTCTTGCAAGAATACCATATCTGAAGATATAACCTGGTGCATCATGGGTACTGACCTCCCTACCATTAAAGGGATCTATAGGAGGTGCTGCATCAAAAATGCAGTCAGTATCAAAGATTTAAATCTAACTGTCCACTCTCGTATATCGCTACGTAGACAGAAATGCTGGAGAAACTCAGTGGGTGATATATGTGTTGTGTAGTATTGTAATTTACCGTACTTCTAATAAAAATAACAAAAAAAAACTCAGCGGGTGAGGCAGCATCTATGGAGCGAAGGTGACGTTTCGGGTCTCCACCTTTCATCAGACTGGGTCTCGACCCGAAACGTCACCTATGCCTTCGCTCCATAGATGCTGCTGCACCCGCTGAGTTTCTCCAGCACTTTTTGTCTACATTCGATTGTCCAGCATCTGCAGTTCCTTCTCAAATAAATAGTTTGAAGGTTAATTGGCTTCTGTAAATTGCAGGGAGAACGGTCACGGGGAGAATAAACAAACTCCGTACGGTCGTCAGAATCTACCGCTGCGCCACGGTAAATATACCATCAATGTATTCAGCCTTACCCTGAGAACTTTGGTTATGATGTCCATGTCTTTGTAGTCGTTATCTTGACCCAAGGACTCGCCCAACGCCTGCATTAAAAAAACAACCCATGAATGCTCACATGTTGAAGCACTGTAAATGAAACACTGAACAGTAGCTAATAGAATAAAGGGCCTGCCCCACGCGGCAATTTTGTTTCGGCGACTAACGGTATCATCGACTGGCGTATCAGGTCACCGAGAAAGACTTATTGACGAGCGGTGATTTTTCAACACTTTATTTTGTCGCAGCTGGGTTTTGAAATGTTCAAAATATCTTGGCGACCCTGAGCCGAAAAAAAACGGCTAGTGGGACAGGCCCTTAAGGGGGATATAGACCACGTAAAAGCAGTTGGGATTAGTCGCAATTGGCGCCATTGATAGCAGAGACATTGTGGGCCGAATGGCCTGTCCCTGTGCTGATGCCAGAATCATAGACTATGGCGGGTGTAACGAGCTGCCACAGGAGGCAGGTACTATAAGCACAGAATCGTATATCCTTTGGCCCAACTTAACCAAGATGTTAGTGCCACTTGCCCACATTTGTAATCTACTTATTGATTTATTTATTCATTTATCTGTGCATCTATCGATTTATGTTTTTCAAATTTAAAAATATGTATTTGTGTCCCATACTTAAAAGACACCTTGGACAGGTACACAGGTAGAAAAGGTTTAGCGGGATATGGGTCAAGCACACGAAAATGGGCCTAGTCGAGACTGGGCACCTTGGTCATCATGTGTGAGTTGGGCCAAAGGGCCTGTTCCCGTGCAACGTGACTCTATGACTAACACACTGTAGGAGAGACAGAAAATGCTGGAGTAACTCAGCGGGACAGGCAGTATCTGGAGAGAAGGAATGGGTGACGTTTCGGGTCGAGACCCTTCTTCAGACCTGGAATGCCACCAGTTCCTTCTCTCCAGAGACGCTGCCTGTCTCGCTGAGTTACTCCAGCTTTTTGTGTCTATCTTCGTCTGCTGTTCCTTCCTACACACTGTAGGAGGGGACTATACTAGTACAGGGTAGTATGTGGCACAGCGGTAGAGTTGCTGCTGCCTTACAGCGCCAGAGACCCGGGTTCGATCCTGACTCTGGGTGCTGTCTGTACGGAGTTTGTACGTTCTCCCCGTGACCTGCGTAGGTTTTCCCCAGGAGCTCCGTTTTCCTCCCATATTCCAAAGACACGTGCAGGTTAGTAGATTAATTGGCTAGGTAAAATTGTAAATTGTCCCTTGTGTGTGTGTGTGTGTGTGTGTGTGTGGTGTGTGTGTGTGTGTGTGTGTGTGTGTGTGTGTGTGTGTGTGTGTGTGTGTGTGTGTGTAGGATAATGTTAATGTGCAGGGTTGATGGTCGGCGCAGACTTGGTGGGTTGAAGGGCCTGTTTCCGTGCTGTATCTTAAAAGTAAACTAGTCGTGGAGTTCCAGAATACAAGTAGCAGAACAAATTGCCATCACAGCCCCTTGTGCCTACTCCACCTTCAGTGGGTCAAAGCCGACCTCACACTGCGAGCAGCACTTTCCAACACTCCATTCCATGGCCAGGTTCATAGATAGGAAAAGTTTGGAAGGATATGGGCAAATGGGACTAATTTAGATAGGGCATCTTGGTCGGCATTGATGAGTTGGGCTGAAGGGCCTGTTTCTATGCCGTACACCTACAGTTGGGCCACAGTTTAAGAATAAGGAGTAAGCCATTTAGAACGGAGACGAGGAAACATTTTTCCACACAGAGAGTTGTGAGTCCGTGGAATTCTCTGCCTCAGAGGGCGGTGGAGGCCGTTTCAAGAGAGAGCTAGATAGGGCTCTTAAAGATAGCAGAGTCAGGGGATACGGGGAGAAGGCAGGAACGGGGTACTGATTGGGGATGATCAGCCATGATCACATTGAATGGTGGTGCTGGCTGGAAGGGCCGAATGGCCTACTCCTGCACCTATTGTCCATTGACTACTTCCTTAATATTCAACAAAATTAATTCCGTTAAATGGTAACAAAAAACAAAAAATACTGGGAACACTGAGACCTGGGAGCAGAGAATCTGATACCTCAATGTTGCTGCTCTCAATATAAACGTTCTCTGACATGCCAAGCAGTATTGTATTTCTGTTTCAGGCGACAGAATTGTTAATCTTCACTGCCCAAGATAGCATGTTGGAGGTAGGAGTCTGAGCGATGGGATTAAAATTAGACTGCGTCGCTGTCAAGCTAAGGTCATGTACTTTCTCCTGAGATGAGGGGTGAGGGGTGGGGGGAGTCCAGAACCAGGGGCCACAGTTTAAGAATAAGGAGTAAGCCATTTAGAACGGAGACGAGGAAACACTTTTTCCCACAGAGGGTTGCGAGTCTATGAAATTCTCTGCCTCAGACGGCGGTGGAGGCCGGTTCTCTGGATACTTTCAAGAGAGAGCTAGATAGGGATCTATCCAGACTGTCTTATAAAGAAAGACTGGATAGACTTGGTTTATACTCTCTAGAATTTAGAAGATTGAGAGGGGATCTTATAGAAACTTACAAAATTCTTAAGGGGTTGGACAGGCTAGATGCAGGAAGATTGTTCCCGATGTTGGGGAAGTCCAGGACAAGGGGTCCAATTTATCCTTTAAAACCGAGATGAGAAGAACTTTTTTCACACAGAGAGTGGTGAATCTCTGGAACTCTCTGCCACAGAGGGTAGTTGAGGCCAGTTAATTGGCTATATTTAAGAGGGAGTTAGATGTGGCCCTTGTGGCTAAGGGGATCAGGGGGTATGGAGAGAAGGCAGGTACGGGATACTGAGTTGGATGATCAGCCATGATCACATTGAATGGCGGTGCTAGCTCGAAGGGCCGAATGGCTTACTCGTGCACTTATGTCTATTGTCTATAAAGCTAGGATCAGCCCCCAGGCTAGGTCTGGGAAGCTAACAACTTGCAGCAAGCATCAGGAGTTATTTCTGTGGCATCGGCTGCTTTGAATCACGGGAAATTGAAACTGGATTGAGTTCAGAGAAGCTGTTCAGAGTTTGGGCGGCACGGTGGCGCAGCGGTAGAGTTGCTGCCTCACAGAGACCCGGGTACGATCCTGACTACGGGCGCTGTCTGTACGGAGTTTGCACGTTCTCCCCGTGACCTGCATGGGTTTTCTCCGGGTGCTCCGGTTTCCTCCCACACTCCAAAGACGCGCAGGTTTGTAGGTTAATTGGTTTTGGAAATAAATGGTCCCTAGTGCGTGTAGGATAGTGGAAGTGAGCGGGGATCGCAGGTCGGTGCGGACTCAGTGGGCCGAAGGACCTGGTTCCCAAGCTGTATCTCCAAACTAAACAAACCTAAGATCTACGAGGATATTGTCAGGACCCGCTGGCCTGAGCTACAGGGAGAGGTTGTGCAGGCTGGAACTCTTAGGGCTGAGGAGGATGAGGGGTGATCTTATAGAGGTGTATAGAGTATGGAAAGTGTGGAGAGAGTGTCCAGCTTTAAGTTTCTGGGCACTCACATTTCAGAGGACCTCACATGGTTCACAAACACCGCTGCGCTGGTCAAGAAGGCACAGCAACGACTGTTCTTCCTGACGACAATAAAAAAGACTGGTCTGCCCCAACAGCTGCTGACAACGTTCTAGCGCTGCACCACAGAGAGCATATTAACGTATGGCATCTCTGTGTGGTATCTCAGCTGCACGGAGGCGGAGAGGAGAGCTCTTCAGCGCGTCGTCCACAGAGCGCAGAGGATCATTGGGACACATCTACCAGCCTTGGAGGGCATCTACCACACACGGTGCCTCAGGAAGGCCGTCAGCATCCATAAAGACTCCTCACACCCTTGTAACGGACTGTTCGAACTACTTCCCTCCGGCAGACGTTACAAGGCCTTCTATGCCCGAACCTCCAGACTCAGAAACAGCTTTATTCCCAGAGCTATAGCGGCTCTGAACCGGCCCTGCTGAGTGCCCCCCATCCCGCCCCCCGGACTGTCTCCCTTGGATGGTCACGTCACACAGCTTATTTATTTATTTTACTTTTCATTAACATCGGTTGGAGCTGCATACTAAATCTCGTTGCACTAACGTGCAATGACAATAAAATATATTATTATTATTATTATTATTATAATAACACGAGGGGAATAGATAGGTTGAATGCAGTCTTTTACCCAGGGTAATGGAATCAAGAACTAGAGAACAAAGTTGGAGGGGAAAGGTATAATAGAAACCTAAATGACAAACTTTTAACCGAGAAGGTTGTGAGTGCATGGAACGAGCTGTTGGAGATGGTAGTTGAGACAGGAACTAGAACAGCATTTAAAGGGCACTTGGACGGAGACAAGGATAGGAAAAGTTGAAAAAGGATATGGGCCAAATAGGACTCATGTAGATGGGGCATCATGGTCAGAATGAATGAGTTGGGCCAAAGGGCCTGTTTTTCATGCTCTGTGACAAGCAGTTAGTTTTTACCCAAGTAATTTTGACAAGATCAAAGAGCGACCATAAAATTAACCAGGGTAGACAAAAATGCTGGAGAAACTCAGCGGGTCAGGCAGCATCTATGGAGCAAAGGAATAGGTGACGTTTTGGGTCAAGATACTGAAAGCATCTATGGAGCGAAGGAATAGGTGACGTTTCGGGTCGAGACGGAAGGATCTCGACCTGAAACGTTGCCTATTCCTTCGCTCCATAGATGCTGCCTGTCCCGCTGAGTTTCTCCAGCATTTTTGTCTACCTTCGATTTTTCCAGCATCTGCAGTTCTTTCTTAAACAAAATGAACCAGAGTTAGATCATGAATATAAAGACAAACGATCAGGTTGTAAAAGTCGATTTGGTTGGATAGTAAACTGGTTGTCAATAATGTCCATAATCCCAAAATAATCTTGAATAAAAATTTCCAACTAACCCCACTGTAAAATGCGACCATTCTGTGTTTCAAATTGCCATTTATTCATCAAGGTAGTGTTAGATGATAAAACCAAAGATTTAAAACCTTCATAGCTCCTGCCTTCAGATAGCCCCATCGTACAAAGCCCTTACTTACCTCCAGCTCCTCTATGGTGGTGTTTTCTTCATGAATTTTCAGGTCATTCTGCTCCACTTGTTCACCCTGCTCCTGTCCAGCCGCAAACTCATTCAGATTCTGCTGGTCTACCTTGTCCATGGCAGTTTTCAAGTCATTCCGCAAACCCTACAGGCAGGAATAGAGAAACGTTCAGACTGAAGTTCCAGCTCAACGTCCACATTTATTGTCACATGCACCAATTAAGGTCCAGTGATATTTGAGTTACCGTGCAGACATACAAGTCACACAAACGCAGTACACGATGGAGTGTAACATAAACATCCACCACAGTAGAATCACATTCCTCACCGATGAAGTTCACTCAATCTTCCTCCAAGAAGGGAAGTGTTGTGTGTTTGGGTGCTTGGAACTGACTTAAAGTAACACTCAGATACGGGAGTAAACTAACAAGTTTAATTATTCCAGAATGCCACCTTGAGTCTCCCTAGCGCATGAATCCCCTCGCACAAGACATAGCACATGCCAATTATATCACACTGCTCCCCCTTTAACTTGGAGGCAGGTAACACCATTTATATAATATACACCACAGGTAGAAACAAAAAAACCATGGCAGCACAGTAGCGCAGCGGTAGAGTTGCTATCTCACCGCGCCAGAGAACTGGGTTGGTGCCTGACGACAGATATTTTCTGTGAGGAGTTTGTGCATTCTCCCTGTGACCCTGTGGGTTTTCTCCAGGTGCTCTGTTTTCATCCCGCACTCCAAAGATGTACAGGTTTGTGAGTTAATTGGCTTCTGTAAATTGTCCGTAGTGTGTAGGATAGTGCTCTTAAAGATAGCGGAGTCAAGGGATATAGGGAGAAAGCAGGAACGGGGTACTGATTGTGGATGATCAGCCATGATCACATTGAATGGCGGTGCTGGCTCAAAGGGACAAATGGCCTACTCCTGCACCTATTGCCTATTGTATGGGGGTGATCGCTGGTCGGGGTGGACTTGCTGGGCTGAGAGGCCTGTTTCTGCGCTGTATGTTTAAAGACATTACTGCAGATGCTGGTTTATACCAAAGATGGACACAAAAAAGCTGGAGTAACTCAGCGGGTCAGGCAGCATCTTATGAGACAAAGAATGGGTGACGTTTTGGGTTGGAACCCTTCTTCAGACTGAAACGAGATGATGGGGGCGGAGTGGGGGGGTTGGGGGAGGAGAAGAGAGATGGAGAGCTGGAGGTGACAGAAGACCAGGACCAATCAGGTCAGCCATAAATGATCTCTTAAAACCCAGCGGAATGAACACTGAATTCTCTAATACACTCACCTCCCCTCCCTGCCCCCTTCCCCCACCCTGTCATTTTACCAGTTCCACAGTTCTCCACATGCTTCTCTTGAGATCACACCTTCCCCAGCCAACCATACAAGATAACACCCTGCTGAAGCTCATTTGCCACTGGCCTCGACTGTTCCTGGTCTTTGGTCGCCTCCAGCTCTTCTCTTCTCCTCTCTTCCTCCTCTCCTCCTCTCTCTCTCTCCCCCCCACCTCTCTCTCCCCCCCTCCTCTCTCTCTCCCCCTCCTCTCTCCCTCCTCCCCCCCACCCCTCCCCGCCTTCACTTTCAGTCTGAAGGGTCCTGACACGAAACGTCACCTATCCATGTTCTCCACAGATGCTGCCTGACCCGCTGAGTTACTCCAGCACCCTGTGAAACGTCACCTATCCATGTTCTCCACAGATGCTGCCTGACCCGCTGAGTTATGGTGCAGCAACATCTATGGAGCGAAGGAAATAGGCAAAGTTTCGGGCCGAAACCCTTCTGGAAATAGGCAACGTTTCGGGCCGAAACCCGGAAGGGTTTCGACCCGAAACGTTACCTATTTCCTTAGCTCCACAGATGCTGCTGCACCCGCTGAGTTACTCCAGCACTCTGTGAAACGTCACCTATCCATGTTCTCCACAGATGCTGCCTGACCCGCTGAGTTACTCCAGCACACTGTGTCCATCCATGAATTAACATAGTCTCCAACATAGCATTGTGATATTCAAGCTTCAAGTGGGAATGTTTCTGTTTCTGTATAAAATGCCACTCGTACAAAATGGAAACATTACCTTATTAATCTCAGGAGTTAGGATTTCTATTTTTCGAAGACGTTGGAAAGCTTCGTAGTCGGATTCAGCAAACAGGCGAATTGGCTCTCCACGTTCACGGAGTCTTCGAATCACCTTGGAAAATAACAAGTATGATTTTAATCACAGGAATTGCAACGCTGGTAAGCCCTTCTTTGGACATCTCCAGAATAATATTTGTTTAAGTTTATGATTGTCACATGCACCGAGCTTTGTTTTTCATGCTATCAAATCAGATCAGATAATACCACAAATGCAATCAGGTCAAACTCAAGTACAATGGGTAGAGCAAAGGGGAAGATACAGAGTGCCCTTGCCATCACTCTGATACAAGTTAATCTTCGTCTCATCTGTCCACAAGACCTTTTTCCAGAACTGTGGTTGCTCTTTCAATTACTTCTTGGCAAACTGTAACCTGGCCATCCTATTTTTGAAGAGGAGACCAAGATTAACTTATATCAGAGTGATGGGAAGAGCAAAGTATGGAGGAGAGAAGAAAAATCCAAAGCACACCACCTCATCTGTGAAACACGGTGGTGGGGGTGTTATGGCCTGGGCATGTATGGCTGCTGAAGGTGCTGGCTCACTTATCTTCATTGATGATACTACTGCTGATGGTAGTACCATAATGAATTCTGAAGTGTATAGACACATCCTATCTGCTCAAGTTCAAACAAATGTCTCAAAACCCATTGGCCCGCGGTTCATTCTACAGCAAGACAATGATCCCAAAAATACCGCTAAAGCAACAAAGGAATTCTTCAAAGCTAAAAAATGGTCAATTCTTGATTGGCCGGTCTGAACCCAATTGAGCAGGTCTTATATATGTTGACTAGACGACCCGTGGACCCGTTGGGTTCCCGTTGTGACAGATTTGTAGTAAAATCCAAGGATTTCACACACGAGGGCGGATACCGGGCTCGGCAATCCTCCAGCAACTGGTGATGTCCATGAATCGCAGACTTCAAGCAGTCATTGCATGCATAGGATATGCAACAAAATACTAAACGTGACTACTTTCATTTACATGACATTGCTGTGTCCCAAACATTATGGTGCCCTGAAATGGTGGGGGGGGGGAGACTATGTATAAACACTGCTGTAATTTCTACATGGTGAAACCAAAATGTATAAAAATACCCTTTAATAAAATCAGACAATGTGCACTTTAACCACATGTGATTTCTTTCTGTTACAAATCTCAAATTGTGGATTCCAGAGGCAAATCAATAAACAATGAGTCTTTGTCCCAAACATTATGGAGGGCCCTGTATTTGTGAGAGTAAAACCAAATACAAAGCCTACAATTTTTAATGTTACCCTCAGGAGACAAAACAACTTCCTGCTTGAAATAAGCGTTGGCACTGAGGTTTCCTTTCCCTTCAGGGAACCAAGCTGAATTAACCGAGGTAGCAGCTTTCCTCTCCATCCATCTTAAAATACATTAGGTGTGGTACAACAGCACCATCTACTGCAATCCCATCCCAAACACTTGGAAGCGAATAGGAATAGTAATTACGCTCAAAACTTTCATCCCGTCAGATCGGTAAGTCACGATTCAAGACTCAAGTGAGCAATTTGAGAAGTTAATACAGGAAAGAAAGGAACTTCCAGTTACAGGTAATGTCTGAAAATAGAAACAAAGAACTGCAGATGAAGTTTCATAACAAAGATAGACACAAAGTGCTGGAGTAATTCAGCGGGTCAGGCAGCACCTCAGGAGAAAAAAGGACGGGTGATGTTCCGGTTCTTCAATCTTTTTTTTTCTCCCGAGATGCTGCCTGACCCGCTGAGTAACTCCAGCATTTTGTGTCGATATAACAGATAATGTCTATTATTTCAAAAAGCACTTTGTATGAAGTGCGGCACGGTGGCGCAGCGGTAGAGTTGCTGCCTCACAGCACCAGAGACCCAGATTCATCCTGACTAAGGGTGCCGTCTATACAGAGCCTGTGGGTTTTCCCTGGGTGCTCCGGTTTCCTCCCTCACTCCAAAGACGTACAGGTTTGATGGTTACTTGGCTTTGGTAAAATTGTCCATAGTGTGTAGGATAGTGATTGTGAAGTGGTTTCAGGTGAACAACCTCCCACAAACAACAGTATGATTGATTCAAGATTCAAGAGAGTTTATTGTCTTGTTTCCCTGATAGGCCAATGAAATCCTTGCTTTGCTTCAGCACAACAGAATATAGTAAGCATGAATAAAGAACAGATCAGTGTGTCCATATACAATTGTATAAATATAGACACACATGAATAAATAAACTGATAAAGATAATGGGCTATTAATGTTCAGAGTTTTGTCCGAGCCAAGTTTAATAGCCTGATGGCTGTGGGGAAGTAGCTATTCCTGAACCTGGTCGTTGCAATCTTCAGGCTCCTGTACCTTCTACCTGAAGGTAGCGGGGAGATGAGTGTATGGCCAGGATAGTGTGGGTCCTTGATGATGCTGCCAGCCTTTTTGAGGCAGCGACTGCGATAGATCCCCTCGATTAAAGGGAGCTCAGAGCTGATGATAGACTGGGCTGTGTTTACTACTTTTTGTATAATGATCCACGCTACAATGCTGAGAACTATATTCTGCACTCTGTATCTTCCCCTTTGCTCCACCTATTGTACTGGAGTTTGACTTGAATGTATTTATGTTTAGTATTATCTGATTTGATTGGACAGCGTGCAGAACAAAGCTTTCCACTGTACCTCAGTACACGTGAAAATAATTAACCTAAACATAAAGATTTTGTTTTGTGATAATGATTGATGGATATAGACAGAAAGGCAAGAAATTCTTCTTTTAGCAAAATGCCATAAAAAGCTTCTAACAGCTCATCCAAAACGCAGTATAATATCATGTTAGTACTACAATGCAATATCAGCCTAGACTTCAACATCTCTGAGGTGGGACGTGAGCAGCTGAGGTGGGACTGACTCCGAGATGAGACTGCTACTTTCTAGCACTGACACTTGTTATTCCTACCCAGCGGAATAAGTAGCAGTCGGATATTTGTCTGAAGAACGATTCCGACCCGAAATGTCACGTACTCATGTTCTCCACAGATGCTGCCTGACTCACTGAGTTACTCCAGCACTCTGTGAAACGTCACCTATCCATGTTCTCCACAGATGCTGCCTGACCCGCTGAGTTACTCCAGCACTCTGTGAAACGTCACCTATCCATGTTCTCCACAGATGCTGCCTGACTCACTGAGTTACTCCAGCACTCTGTGAAACATCACCTATCCATGTTCTCCACAGATGCTGCCTGACCCGCTGAGTTACTCCAGCACTCTGTGAAACATCACCTATCCATGTTCTCCACAGATGCTGCCTGACCCGCTGAGTTACTCCAGCACTCTGTGAAATGTCACCTATCCATGTTCTCCACAGATGCTGCCTGACCCGCTGAGTTACTCCAGCACTCTGTGAAACGTCACCTATCCATGTTCTCCACAGATGCTGCCTGACCCGCTGAGTTATGGTGCAGCAGCATCTATGGAGCGAAGGAAATAGGCAACGTTTCGGGCCGAAACCCTTCTGGAAATAGGCAAAGTTTCGGGCCGAAACCCGGAAGGGTTTCGACCCGAAACGTTGCCTATTTCCTTAGTTCCATAGATGCTGCTGCACCCGCTGAGTTACTCCAGCACTCTGTGAAACGTCACCTATCCATGTTCTCCACAGATGCTGCCTGACCCGCTGAGTTACTACAGCACTCTGTGAAACGTCACCTATCCATGTTCTCCACAGATGCTGCCTGACCCGCTGAGTTACTCCAGCACTCTGTGAAACGTCACCTATCCATGTTCTCCACAGATGCTGCCTGACCCGCTGAGTTACTCCAGCACTCTGTGAAACATCACCTATCCATGTTCTCCACAGATGCTGCCTGACCCGCTGAGTTACTCCAGCACTCTGTGAAACATCACCTATCCATGTTCTCCACAGATGCTGCCTGACCCGCTGAGTTACTCCAGCACTCTGTGAAATGTCACCTATCCATGTTCTCCACAGATGCTGCCTGACCCGCTGAGATACTCCAGCACTCTGTGAAACGTCACCTATCCATGTTCTCCACAGATGCTGCCTGACCCGCTGAGTTATGGTGCAGCAGCATCTATGGAGCGAAGGAAATAGGCAACGTTTCGGGCCGAAACCCTTCTGGAAATAGGCAAAGTTTCGGGCCGAAACCCGGAAGGGTTTCGACCCGAAACGTTGCCTATTTCCTTAGCTCCATAGATGCTGCTGCACCCGCTGAGTTACTCCAGCACTCTGTGAAACGTCACCTATCCATGTTCTCCACAGATGCTGCCTGACCCGCTGAGTTACTCCAGCACTCTGTGAAACGTCACCTATCCATGTTCTCCACAGATGCTGCCTGACCCGCTGAGTTACTACAGCACTCTGTGAAACGTCACCTATCCATGTTCTCCACAGATGCTGCCTGACCCGCTGAGTTACTCCAGCACTCTGTGAAACATCACCTATCCATGTTCTCCACAGATGCTGCCTGACCCGCTGAGTTACTCCAGCACTCTGTGAAACATCACCTATCCATGTTCTCCACAGATGCTGCCTGACCCGCTGAGTTACTCCAGCACTCTGTGAAATGTCACCTATCCATGTTCTCCACAGATGCTGCCTGACCCGCTGAGATACTCCAGCACTCTGTGAAACGTCACCTATCCATGTTCTCCACAGATGCTGCCTGACCCGCTGAGTTATGGTGCAGCAGCATCTATGGAGCTAAGGAAATAGGCAACGTTTCGGGCCGAAACCCTTCTGGAAATAGGCAAAGTTTCGGGCCGAAACCCGGAAGGGTTTCGACCCGAAACGTTGCCTATTTCCTTAGCTCCATAGATGCTGCTGCACCCGCTGAGTTACTCCAGCACTCTGTGAAACGTCACCTATCCATGTTCTCCACAGATGCTGCCTGACCCGCTGAGTTACTACAGCACTCTGTGAAACGTCACCTATCCATGTTCTCCACAGATGCTGCCTGACCCGCTGAGTTACTCCAGCACTCTGTGAAACGTCACCTATCCATGTTCTCCACAGATGCTGCCTGACCTGCTGAGTTACTCCAGCACTTTGTGCCTATCTTAAGTAAGATAATCCCATTCATGCCCCGTTTTATCCCTGCACTTTTCAACTCAAAAATGTTTTGCACTTAAAGTTGATGAAAGTGCAAGCTGCTTAATGGTGCAGTGAGGATAACAAGAGATTATCTGGCATCATGGTGCACAACAGGACCAGTGCTATGTGTCGGAAGGAACTGCAGCTGCTGGACGCAAAAAGCTGGAGTAACTCTGCAGGACAGGCAGCATCTCTGGAGAGAAGGAATGGGTGACATTTCAGGTCGAGACCCTTGTTCAGACTGAAAGTCATGGGAAAGGGAAACAAGAGATATAGACGATGATGTAGAGATACGAGTGCTGTTATTGTGAACGTCTGCACCAGTGTTCAACGCCATTATTTTGTTTTGGGGCCAATGTGACACATATTTATTAATGCTGCATCTTTAATAAACATATCTTTTTTCCCCCAGGGCGGATAAATTAACCATATAACCATATAACAATTACAGCACGGAAACAGGCCATCTCGGCCCTACAAGTCCGTGCCGAACAACTTTTTTTTCCCCTTAGTCCCACCTGCCTGCACTCATACCATAACCCTCCATTCCCAATCCTATCCAATTTATTTTTAAATGATACCAATGAACCTGCCGGCACCACTTCCACTGGAAGCTCATTCCACACCGCTACCACTCTCTGAGTAAAGAAGTTCCCCCTCATATTACCCCTAAACTTCTGTCCCTTAATTCTGAAGTCATGTCCTCTTGTTTGAATCTTCCCTATTCTCAAAGGGAAAAGCTGGTCCACGTCAACTCTGTCTATCCCTCCCATCATTTTAAAGACCTCTATCAAGTCCCCCCTTAACCTTCTGCGCTCCGGAGAATAAAGACCTAACTTATTCAACCTATCTCTGTAACTTAGTTGTTGAAACCCAGGCAACATTCTAGTAAATCTCCTCTGCACTCTCTCTATTTTGTTGACATCCTTCCTATAATTGGGCGACCAAAATTGTACACCATACTCCAGATTTGGTCTCACCAATGCCCTGTACAATTTTAACACCACATCCCAGCTTCTATACTCAATTAAGTACTAGAGGGCATGGGTTTAAGGTGAGAGAGGCAGGAGATGTACGGGGCAAGTTTTATATTTTACATAGAAGGTGGTAGTGGCCTGGAATGCGGTGCCAGGATATTGATCATGCACAGATAGACAAGAGATGGGCTTGGCATCATGCTCAGCACAGACATTGTGGGTCAAAGGGCCTGCTCTTGTGCTGTACTGTACTATGATAAAACTGCTCCAAATGCTGCTGAATGGGACAAAGCCATAGCAGGATCTTATGAAGCAAATAAAACTCATAACAAATGGGACTTAATAACTTACCATGCCCTCTTTAAATATAAATAGATTCTTTTGCAGTATAATCCAATATATTAAACAAGGAAACAGACCTGCTGTTATTTGACATTTTGGATCCAAATTGAATAACAAAGGTTCCATTTCCCATTCTTATTGAAAGTTTTCATTGTACAAATCCTGATTAAATATTAATGGGCCTGTCCCACTGTACGAGTTCATTCGAGAGTTCTCCCGAGTTTCCCCTGATTCGAACTCGGAGATTTACGGTAATGGCCGCTCGTAGGTACTCGGGGCTCTCGTGGATATTTGTCAACATGTTGAAAAATCTTCACGAGTCTTCACGAGCTTACCGCGTTTCCTGATTGTAATTGTCTTTCTGCTGACTGGGTAAACAATACGATAGAACTTTACTTATCCTGGGAGGGAAATTGATTTGCCAACAGTCATAAAATACAAAATACATGAAACATGAAATTAAAGTGACAAGTGGAAAGGATTGGGGATGTGCAAAGATTAGGGGGGGTGGGTCGGTCTGTCCCACGACAGAAGGGGGGGGGGGGGGGGGGGGGGGGGGGGGGGGGAGTTGTCCACTTTGACAGCCACAAGGAAGAATGATCTCCTGTGGCGTTCTGTCCTGCATCTTGGTGGAACCAGTCTGTCGAATGAATGAATGAATGAATGGGTTTATTGGCCAAGTATTCACATACAAGGAATTTACCTTGGTGCTCCGCCCACAAGTGACAATATGGCATACAGAGAGTTAGGAATGACACATAAAACATTAAACATTAACAGTAAAACATTGTTGATTAAACATGTGAATGAAATAAAATAGAGCAAAAGGAGGCTACAGACTTTTGGTTATTGAGTAGAGCTAGTACCCATGGGAAAAAAGCTGTTTTTATGTCTGGCTGTGGCAGCTTTGACAGTCCGGAGTCGCCTTCCAGAGGGAAGTGCTGATGGTACTCCTCGCATAGCATGCAACAAAAGCTTTTCACCTTGGTACACGCGACAATAAACTAAACGGAACCAGCAGAATGTACCTCTTGTCTGGAGAGAGTCATAGGCAGCTTCTCCTCGGTAAGTCCCAGTTCAACTCTTGGATGTGACGATGAGGACTCATCCTGCTCACTGGTTTGTGCTTGAACCTGTTTATCGAGAACATTCATCATTAACATTTACTGCAAGAAAAAACAAACTAACATCATCCATCACCCTAGTGGCTACATCAGCACACATTACATGTGTAGGAAGGAACTGCAGATGCTGGTTTAAGCCAAAGATAGCCACAAAATGCTGGAGTAACTCTGGGGTAACAGGCCACATCCCTGGAGAGAAGGAATGGGTGACGTTTTGGGTCGAGATTCTTCTTCAGTCTCGACCCGAAACATCACCTTTTTCTTCTCTCCAGGGATGCTGCCTGTCCCACTGTTACTCTGGCATTTGTGTCTATCTTCAGCACAAATTACATGTTGTTTTAGATGTAAAGATAGGATAGATGTGTTCTAAGAGGCCTCTGGATAGGCATGTGGATATGCAGGGAATGGAGGGATATTGATTTTATGCAGGAAGATGAGAGGAGGTCTTGGCATCATGTTCGCAACAGACAATGTGGGCCGAAGGGCCTGTTCCTGTGCTGTACTGTTCTATGTTCCCTGCTCAAATAATCCCAAACCGAACAGGTAAGCATAGTCCAGGGATATTTTCCAGCTTTCTCCTCCGACCTCGTACAATCACAGAAGAACGGTCCCTACCCGAAACGTCGCCTATCCATGTGCTCCAGAGATGCTACCTGACCTGTTGAGTTACTCCAGCACATTGTGTCTTTTTTTTTTGGTAAACCGGCAGCTGCAGTTCCTCATTACTATATATCTATTGAATATAAACCTAAGATAGACACAAAAAGCTGGAGTAACTCAGCGGGACAGGCAGCATCTCTGGAGAGGAGAAATGGGTGACATTGCAAGTCGAGACCCTTCTTCAGATATAAACCTGGTCGACTTAATCTCTCCCCCTATGGTAGTTTGGCCATTCCACAAATTAGCCCGAGAACCTTTTGTTACATTCCCACTCAGGATATGAAATCTCTATTCTGAGACAAGAAAAACAAAACTGTGTACAATAAATGTGAGGTTATCCATTTTGGTGGCAAAAACGGGAAAGCAGACTATTATCTAAATGGTGGCCGATTGGGAATGGGGGAGATGCAGCGAGACCTGGGTGTCATGGTACACTAGTCATTGAAGGTAGGCATGCAGGTGCAGCAGGCAGTAAAGAAAGCGAATGGTATGTTAGCTTTCATTGCAAAAGGATTTGAGTATAGGAGCAGGGAGGTTCTACTGCAGTTGTACAGGGTCTAGGTGAGACCACACCTGGAGTATTGCGTACAGTTTTGGTCTCCAAATCTGAGGAAGGGCATTATTGCCATAGAGGGAGTGCAGAGAAGGTTCACCAGACTGATTCCTGGGATGTCAGGACTGTCTTATGAAGAAAGACTGGATAGACTTGGTTTATACTCTCTAGAATCTAGGAGATTGAGAGGGGATCTTATAGAAACTTACAAAATTCTTAAGGGGTTGGACAGGCTAGATGCAGGAAGATTGTTCCCGATGTTGGGGAAGTCCAGGACAAGGGGTCACAGCTTAAGGATAAGGGGGAAATCCTTTAAAACCGAGATGAGAAGAACTTTTTTTCACACAGAGAGTGGTGAATCTCTGGAACTCTCTGCCACAGAAGGTAGTTGAGGCCACAGTTCATTGGCTATATTTAAGAGGGAGTTAGATGTGGCCCTTGTGGCTAAAGGGATCAGAGGGTATGGGGAGGGCAGGTACGGGATACTGAGTTGGATGATTAGCTATGATCATATTGAATGGCGGTGCAGGCTCGAAGGGCCTCTACTCCTGCACCTAATTTCTATGTTTCTATACCCCAAGTGTAGTTTCTCCAAAGGCTGTACCCTGACTGATGTTTATAAAACTGAAATATGACTTTCAAGAGTCAAGTGTTTTAATTACAGCCTGTACTGAAAATGGGACAATTGAAATTTTTACTTGTAGCAGCATAACAGGCCTGTAAACACTACACCCTGTTTTTATAATCTCAGCTCTCATCATCCCCTCTGGATGTGCATCTTTGCTACTATGTTCAAATCCCGCTTGGTACAAAAGCAAACGTATCCTTTAACATATTTTGCTTGGGCAGTTTACAACCTAGCAGTATGAATATTGGTCTGAAGAAGGGTCTCGACCCTAAACGTCACCCATTCCTTCTCTCCAGAGATGCTGCCTGTCCCGCTGAGTTACTCCAGCATTTTGTGTCTACCTTTGGTATGAATATTGACTTCTCTAACTTCAAGTAACCCTTGCTTTCCCTCGCTGTCCGTCCCTCCCCCATCCTAGTTCTCCAACCAGTCCGACTATCCTCCTGATTAATAGACAATAGGTGCAGGAGTAGGCCATTCAGCCCTTCGAGCCAGCACCACTATTCAATGTGATCCCCAATAAGTACCCCGTTCCTGCCTTCTCCCCATATCCCCTGACTCTGCTATCTTTAAGAGCCCTATGTGACTATCTCTTGAAAGTATCCAGAGAACGGGCCCCCACCGCCCTCTGAGGCAGAGAATTCCCCAGACTCACCACTCACTGTGTGAAAAAGTGTTTCCTCATCTCCGTTCTAAATGGCTTACTCTTTATTCTTAATATGCCTCTTGTCATATTCCCCTGGCTAACAACAATCCATTCTACATTTTCCTTAATCATTGTCCCCTTTGGTCTCTCGTTTTCACACCTTACCCTTCCTTATCTCTCGCTTCCCTCTCCCGTGACTCTGTCAGAAGGGTCTCGACCCGAAACGTCACCCATTCCTTCTATGCAGAGATGCTGCCTGTCACGCTGTTACCCCAGCATTTTCTGTATACCATTTGACTTCATACTCTTGGGATTCAATATTCAATTCAATTCTACTTATTACACCATCATGCATCAGACTTCCGTGAATGCCTTCACCCAAAGTAGGCAGTCTTAGCAAGACAGGTCCTCTACCAATTCAGCACTGCCAACAGGTGATGGGATCCATTGTCTGTGATATATTATCAGGCATTTCTAGATTTCAAACTGCTGCATGTGCAGAAAAGGGGAACCTAGTGGGAAAGCAGATTGTCAACGCAACCCATACACACAGGAATGAATTGGAGGTAGACAAAAGTGCTGGAGAAACTCAGCGGGCCCGAAGCTTTAGGTTCCTAAACATGGGCTCAATAAATTGATATGTTATTCGGTAGACAAAGGTGCTGGAGAAACTCAGCGGGTGCAGCAGCATTTATAGAGCGAAGGAAATAGGCAACGTTTCGGGCCGAAACCCTTCTGGAAATAGGCAACATTTCGGGCCGAAATCCTTCTGGAAATAGGCAAACTTTCGGGACAAAATCCTTCTGGAAATAGGCAATGTTTCGGGACGAAATCCTTCTGGAAATAGGCAGATTTTCGGGCTTAAATCATTCTGGAAATAGGCAAACTTTCGGGACGAAATCCTTCTGGAAATAGGCAACGTTTCGGGCCGAAACCCTTTTGGGTTTCGGCCCGAAACGTCGCCTATTTCCTTCGCTCCATAGATGCCTGCTGCACCCGCTGAGTTTCTCCAGCACTTTTGTCTACCTTCCATTTTCCAGCATCTGCAGTTCCTTCTTAAACAGGAATAAATTGGAAAGCTATTGAAACAACAGAACCAGGTGCAGTGAAGATTTACGACGCGTGAGAACTAATGTTATAATCGTGACTGTGCTTCCTAACTTTGGAACAAAGGAGGCAAAGAGTAGTTAGTTCTGGAGTACTGCAATTCATTGTGATAAATGGGAAATTTAATTGAATATTGAATAAATGTCCTTATGTTCCATGCTCAATATCCACACTTTCATTGTCAGTGGAAAAAGATGCTTAATTCTCAATAACACTGCTGGCAGGCAAACAGGCACATCTATAAAATCACGGTGCTAATTTGTATTCCATTTGCTAACAACATTGTCCAAAGTACACACACACACACACACAACATACATCCCCCCCTGTTCAATTCATGCACAAGGTAGTAACACCGTTTCACGTAAATAATAAGCATTTTATTCTTTTGCAGCCAGGTGCAAGAAAAACAAATGTAAAGCATCAAATGCTCATTTAAATTGTGCAATTTCAGCAAATGGCCACCAGCTGCAGAGAAGAAACTTACCTTGCAAAATAGTCTTGGTGCAAAGAAGAGTGAAGAACTATCACTGATAAAACCTAGAGCCTGATAGAGGTATCAGTTTAGGACAGTAGTTCTTCTCATGCCCTTCTGCATACGACGGCTAACAGTTTAGCACGGTGCTGGGTTTTTAGATCCTTCACACGGCCTCGGGAAAGTAGCTAACACAAAACCTTGGCCCACCCTGGTAATTCCTTCTTCTCCCTGCTTCCGTTGGCACAGATGCTTGAAAGCGCGCACCTCCAGACTCAGGAACAGCTTCTTCCCCTCTGTTATCAGGCTTCTGAACGGTCCTTCCATAATCCAGACAATAGACAATAGGAGCAGGAGGAGGCCATTTGGCCCTTCCAGCCAGCACCGCCATTCAATGTGATCATGGCTGATCATCCCCAATCAGTACCCCGTTCCTGCCTTCTCCCCATATCCCCTGACTCCGCTATTTTTAAGAGCTGTGTCTAGCTCTCTCTTGAAAGCATCCAGAGAACCGGCCTCCACCGCCCTCCGAGTCAGAGAATTACACAGACTCACTACTCTGTGAGAAAAAGTGTTTCCTCATCTCCGTTCTAAATGGCTTACTCCTTATTCTTAAGCTAGGGTACTGTCCGATTCACCTCTACCCCGTTGGACTTTGTCTGTGGAATTGATGCTCTACAATGCTGAGAATTATATTCTGCACTCTGTATCTTCCCCTTTGCTCTATCTATTGTACTTAATTTTGAACTGATTGCATTGATGTATGGTATATCTGATCTGTGTAGGTAGCACGCAGAACAAAGCTTCTCACTGGATCTCGATACACATGACAATAATAAACCTAACCCCTTTTATTTCCTTTTCACCTGCAGCCTTTGTTACTTAGTCCACCCCTCCCTTGTACCCACCAGGCTTGCCAGGCTTTGTCCTGGCCCCACTTCTCTTTTCCAGCTTCCCCCCCCACTCCATTAGTCTGAAGAGCCCCAACCCAAAACATTGTCTGTAGATTCCTTCCCTAAATGCTGCCTGACCCGCTGAGGTCTTCCAGTACTTTGTGTTCTGCTCAAGATTCGAGCTTCTGCCGTTCTTGTTCCTCTCGAGTTATTTTAATTGGGTTACTCATTAAACGACTCAATTTCTGCATGGTATTATCCGAGAGGTTGAGCTCTTTGGGCTAAAGGAGCAAAGGGATATGGCGGAAAAAGCAGGAACGGGGCACTGATTTTGGATGATCAGCCATGATCATATTGAATGATGGTGCTGGTTCGAAGGGCCGAGTGGCCTACTGCTGCACCTATTTTCTATGTTTCTATCTGACCGGATATAATGCTAAATAAAGCTTTTCACTGTACCTCGGAACAGAATATATTCAGACAGCCACTAGCCAACATTGTTCTGGATTCTATTCTGGACAATCTGAATCAATAGTCAAAATCTTACATTCATCACTACAGGTACCCATTTTACAAGATTAATATACCATTAATGTACAAAGACACTCTTTACTATGATTGTAATCCACCACTGAAATTAGTAACTATCCTTCTCACTTCCTTTGGACGCCAGATCAATAAAATATATACTTTTCCCACATGTAAAGGATTCTAACCTTCAGTCGATACCAGAATGTAAATTATCCCAAAAGATTTGTATAACTGTTAGATGTTTAAGAAAGAATTTGAGATTCTGGAAAAATCAAAGGTAGACAAAAATGCTGGAGGAACTCAGCGGGTGAGGCAGCATCTCTGCAGAGTTTCGGGTCGAGACCCTTCTTCACCCGCTGAGCTTCTCCAGCATTTGTGTCTACCTTATATCTGTTAGATTGCACGTCTTCCACAATTTTTCTTCTACCCTTTTCTAGAAAGCGCGTGCGTATCATTTGCTAACCCCACTCAGCTCAATCCTGAGCAGACTCTAATTGTGTTGAAGCATGCTAATACAATATACTTGCACAGCCTATAAAGATTGAAGTAACGTCATCATGTAGCCTTTTGCCTTGATAATTTAATGTGAAATCACTTCTCTACTTTTGGGGGGGACAGAGTGGTGCAGCAGTAGAGTGACTGTCTTAAAGCGCCAGGGACCTGGGTTAGATCCGGACTACAGGTGGTATCTGTACATCCTCTCTGTGACTGTGTGGGTTTTCACCGGGTGCTCAGATTTCCTTCCACACTCCAAAGATGTGCAAGTTTGTAGGCAAATTGGCTTCTGTAAATTGTCCCTAGTGTGTGGGATAGTGCTAGTGCAGTGGTTCTTAACCTTTTTGGCACCAGTACGCGCGTACGTGAACAAAATACTGTGTGTGGTATGTACCTTTGTTAGGTTCCTAAACATGGGCTCAACAAATTGATATGTTATTTGGTAGACAAAAGTGCTGGAGAAACTCAGCGGGTGCAGCAGCATCTATGGAGCGAAGGAAATAGGCAACGTTTCGGGCCGAAACCCGGAAGGGTTTCGGCCCGAAACGTTGCCTATTTCCAGAAGGATTTTGGCCCGAAACTTTGCCTATTTTCAGAAGGGTTTCGGCCCGAAACTTTGCCTATTTTCATTAGGATTTCGGCCCGAAACGTTGCCTATTTTCAGAAGGGTTTCGGCCCGAAACGTTGCCTATTTCCTTCGCTCCATAGATGCTGCTGCACCCGCTGAGTTTCTCCAGCACTTTTGCCTACCTTCGATTTTCCAGCATCTGCAGTTCCTTCTTAAACATGATATGTTATTTGTGTCCCCTTCATGACCCCTGGCAAAGCCCCAAACAACCCCATAGGGAGTCACGACCCCCAGGTTAAGAACCACTGTGCTAGTGTATGGGTGACCATTGGTCGGCACGGACTCGGTGGGCCGAAGGGCCGTGTTTCCATGCAGTATCTCTAAACTAAACTACTAACATTCTGTCAACTATAATGAGAATAGTGAGCATGCATAGTATTTGCGCGAATTGCAACAATCATTCAGCTGATAACTTAAAGACATTTTACTCCAACAAGTATAAACAAAATAAAAGGCCAGGCAAATGTCATAAACCAACACAAAAAACCCAAAGCCAAGCTACAGACTCTCAGATTACTGGCTTCTTCATGCATTCAGCTACATGACTTGCATGCAGCTCAAAACAAAAGTGTTTTCAAACCCATACCTTTATCGGCTGCTCCTCACTTACAACCTAATGACACAATTTCACAGGAAAGATTTGCCGTAAGTGCTTACAGTCCAATCTCACTGGCAAAATGTATTTGGACATAGCATATATAGAAATAACAATTAATTAATTCACTACTTTTATATTTTTAAAAAAAATAAAATGCAAAGGAAGTACCTTGTAGCCACATCTTTCCAAATAATTCTCTTCTTCTTTCCTGGTTAGGTCACTACGTTTAAAGTATTTTTTCGATTCCTGTAATAACAGAAAGAACAATTACCACTGCAATCTGCAAATAAAACCTTGCGCACTGCCTTAAGAACAACAAAGACCCCGGTCCTTGATGGGGGGGGGGGCACAGTGACGTACCAGTAGAGTTGCTGCCTTGCAGCACCAGAGACCTGGGTTCGATCCTGACTACAGGTGCCATCTGTATGGAGTTTGCACATTCTACCAGTGATCTACGCGGGTTTTCTTCCTCACTCCAAACACCTACAGGTTTATTAGGTTAATTGGCTTCAGTAAAAAATGTAAATTGTCCCTCGACTATGGATAGTACGAGTATCGCTGGTCAGTGCAAATTCGGTGGGCCGAAGCGGTTTCCAAGCAGTATCTCTAAAGTCTAAAGATGTACAAAACAATCTAAAAATAATTGCTCCCGATTCAACATCCATCGCAGCATCCACCAAATCTTTCCGGCAGCAGTCACAGGGAGCACTGTCAAATCTTATTCTTTCCATTGAACATCACAAACTTAAAGAAAAAACACTTTTAAACTAAAATATTTTAAATACAAACAAAAGGTTCAACAGATTTAAAAAAGATTTGGGAGAGACAAAGTCAGATTTGGGTATCAAATGAAAATCAGAAAATCATAGTGGAACCAGGAAGTGTGGGAAGGAACTGCAGACACAGAGAGCCGGAGTAACTCAGCGGGTCAGGCAGCATATAGAAACATAGAAAATTGGTGCAGGAGTAGGCCATTCGGCCCTTCGAGCCTGCACCGCCATTCAATATGATCATGGCTGATCATCCAACTCAGTATCCCGTACCTGCCTTCTCTCCATACCCCCTGATCCCTTTAGCCACAAGGGCCACATCTAACTCCCTCTTAAATATAGCCAATGAACTGTGTGGCCTCAACTACCTTCTGTGGCAGAGAGTTCCAGAGATTCACCACTCTCTGTGTGAAAAATGTTTTTCTCATCTCGGTCTTAAAGAATTTCCCCCTTATCCTTAAACTGTGACCCCTTGTCCTGGACTTCCCCAAGATCGGGAACAATCTTCCTGCATCTAGCCTGTCCAACCCCTTAAGAATTTTGTAAGTTTCTATAAGATCCCCTCTCAATCTGTGGACAACATGGATAGGTGATGTTTCGGGGCAGAAGAAGGTTTCCAAACTGAAATATCACCCGTCCTTTTTCTCCAGAGATGTTGCCCGGCCCTCTGAGTTACTCCAGCATTTTGTGTTTATCACTTAGGGGCATTTGGGCAGACACTTCAATAGGCGAGGGTTGAAGGATGCAGTCCCAATACAGGCAAATGGGATTGGTGTAGGTGGACAACAGGGGGAGGGGCTAGCATGGACACGGTGGGCCGAGTGGCCTGTTTCCGAGCTGTACCACTCGCTCACTGCCCACGGCGGCGCTCCCTCCCTCCCTCACCCCGCTCCCCCCCCCCCGCGGCGGTGCTCCCTCCCTCACCCCCTCCCCCCACGGCGGCGCTCCCTCCCTCACCCTCCCCCTCCCTCCCCCACGGCGGCGCTCCCTCCCTCCCTCCCCCCCGGCGGCGCTCCCTCCCTCTCCCTCCCCCCACGGCGCTCCTCCCTCCCTCCCTCCCTCCCCCCCACGGCGGCGCTCCCTCCCTCCCTCCCCTCCCTCCCCCCACGGCGGCGCTCCCTCCCTCCCTCCCTCCCCCCCCCCACGGCGCTCCCTCCCTCCCCTCCCTCCCCCCACGGCGCCGCTCCCTCCCTCCCCCACGGCGGCGCTCCCTCCCTCCCCTCCCTCCCCCCACGGCGGCGCTCCCCTCCCTCCCTCCCCCCCCCCCCACGGCGGCGCTCCCTCCCTCCCCTCCCTCCCCCCACGGCGCTCCCTCCCCTCCCCCCACGGCGGCGCTCCCTCCCTCCCCTCCCTCCCCGCTCCTCTCCTTCCCTCCCTCCCCCCCCCCCCCCGGCGGCGCTCCCTCCCTCCCCTCCCTCCCCCCACGGCCTCGCTCCCTCCCTCCCCTCCCTCCCCCCCCGGCGGCGCTCCCTCCCTCCCCCCTCCCTCCCCCCACGGCGGCGCTCCCTCCCTCCCTCCCCCCCCCCCACGGCGGCGCTCCCCCCCCTCCCTCCCCCCACGGCGGCGCTCCCTCCCTCCCCCCCTCCCCCCACGGCGGCGCTCCCTCCCTCCCCCACGGCCCGCTCCCTCCCTCACCCCCCCTCCCCCACGGCGGCGCTCCCTCCCTCCCTCGGTGCTCCCCTCCCTCCCACGGCGGCGCTCCCCCCTCCCTCCCTCCCCCCCCCGCGGCGCTCCCTCCCTCCCCCCCTCCCTCCCCCCACGCGGCGCTCCCTCCCTCCCCTCCCTCCCCCCACGGCGGCGCGCGCTCCCTCCCTCCCCGCCCTCACCCCACGGCGGCGCTCCCCTCCCTCCCTCCCTCCCCCCCTCACCCCCGCGCGGCGCTCCCTCCCTCCCCTCCCCCCCCCCACGGCGGCGCTCCCTCCCTCCCCTCCCTCCCCCCACGGCGGCGCTCCCTCCCCGCCCTCCCCCCACGGCGGCGCTCCCTCCCTCCCCCCCCACGGCGGCGCTCCCTCCCTCCCTCCCTCCCCCCCCACGGCGGCGCTCCCCTCTCCTCCCTCCCCCCGCGGCGCTCCCTCCCTCCCTCCCTCCCCCCCCCCCCGGGCGCTCCCTCCCCGCCCTCCCCCCCCGCGGCGGCGCTCCCTCCCTCCCCTCCCTCCCCCCACGGCGGCGCTCCCTCCCTCACCCCTCCCCCCACGCGCGCGCCCTCCCTCCCCTCCCTCCCCCCACGCGGCGCTCCCCCTCACCGACAGACCGTCCACCTGCCGCCGTTTCCGATCGATCTCCTCCCGCAGCCGCTCCATGGCGGCGCCCAGCAACCGCCGCGCATGCGCTGCTGTCGGCGACGTCGTAAGTGGATGCGCCACCTTTAGTGACGTAGCACTCACGGTGCGCCTTTTCTTTACTGACGTTGCATTCACGGTGCGCCTCCTTTAGTGACGTGCATTCACGGTGCACCTCCTATAGTGACGTAACACATTCACGGTGCGCCTCCTTTAGTGACGTTGCATTCACGGTGCGCCTCCTTTAGTGACGTTGCATTCACGGTGCGCCTCCTTTAGTGACGTTGCATTCACGGTGCGCCTCCTTTAGTGACGTCGCATTCACGGTGCGCCTCCTTTAGTGACGTCGCATTCACGGTGCACATTCTTTATTGACGTAACATTCGCTGTGCACATCCTTTAGTGACGTCACATTCACGGTAGGCCTTCTTTACTGACGTTCCACTCGCGGTGCGCCTCCTTTAGTGACGTCACATTCACGGTGCGCCTCCTTTAGTGACGTCACATTCACGGTGCGCCTCCTTTAGTGACGTTGCATTCACGGTGCGCCTCCTTTAGTGACGTTGCATTCACGGTGCACCTCCTTTAGTGACGTGACATTCACGGTGCACCTCCTTTAGTGACGCTTAGAGACTTAGTATTGGGAGCTAGCACCTCTAAGCAAAGATACTAGAGGAGCGCCCCTCTATAATCCTTGCCTCAATATTGCTGCTGCACAATATACTGAAGCAGCCCACAATTACATGTGGAGTATTGAGGGTGCATCACAATTACAGTCATAAGGGATAGGAGAAGAATTAGGCCATTCGGCCCATCAAGTCCACTCCGCCATTCAATCATGGCTAATAGAAACATAGAAACATAGAAATTAGGTGCAGGAGTAGGCCATTCGGCCCTTCGAGCCTGCACCGCCATTCAATATGATCAGGGCTGATCATCCAACTCAGTATCCCGTACCTGCCTTCTCTCCATACCCCCTGATCCCCTTAGCCACAAGGGCCACATCTAACTCCCCCTTAAATATAGCCAATGAACTGGCCTCAACTACCCTCTGTGGCAGAGAGTTCCAGAGATTCACCACTCTCTGTGTGAAAAAAGTTCTTCTCATCTCGGTTTTAAAGGATTTCCCCATTATCCTTAAGCTGTGACCCCTTGTCCTGGACTTCCCTAACATTGTGAACAATCTTCCTGCATCTAGCCTGTCCAACCCCTTAAGAATTTTGTACGTTTCTATAAGATCCCCTCTCAATCTCCTAAATTCTAGAGAGTATAAACCAAGTCTATCCAGTCTTTCTTCATAAGACAGTCCTGACATCCCAGGAATCAGTCTGGTGAACCGTCTCTGCACTCCCTCTATGGCAATAATGTCCTTCCTCAAATTTGGAGGAATCTCTTCAGATCTATCTCTCCCCCTCAACCCCATTCTCCTGCCTTCTCCCCGTAACCCCTGACACCCGCACTAATCAAGAATCTATCTATCTGTGCCTTAAGAATGTCCATTGACTTGTGGCCTCCACAGCCGTCTGTGGCAATGAATTCCACAGATTCACCACCCTCTGACTAAAAAAATTTCTCCTCATCTCCTTCCTAAAACAACATCCTTTAATTCTGAGGCTGTGATCTCCAGTCCTAGACTCTCTCGCTAGTAGACTTTATTTTTCTTGTTTATTATATTGTTTACAGTATGTTTACATATTGTGCTGCTGCAAGTAAGAATTCCATCCATCATTCTATATGGGACATATGACAATGAAGCACTCTTGACTCTTAACCTTAATACTAACTTTTCTTACTTCTTTGTTGGTTTTTGTGCAAATATATGAATATGTGCAATATTCTGAGCATGAATAAATTTGAATTAGGGTAGTATAATATTATGGTGGACGCAAAATGATGGAGAAATTCAGTGAGTGAGGCAGCATCTATGGAGAGAAGGATTTGGCGACGTTTCAGGTCGAGACCCTTCTTCAGAATGAAGAACCATGAGAATCATTAGTATACCTCGGAAGGAAGGGCAGTCACGGTGGCGCAGCGACAGAGATGCTGCCTTACAGCAAAATGCAGCGCCAGAGACGCGGGTTCGATCGTGACTACGGGTGCTGGCTGTATGGAATTTGTACGTTCTCCCCGTGGGTTTTCTCCGAGAACTTTGGTTTCCTTCCACATTCCATAGACGTACAGGTTTCTAGGTTAATTGGCTCGATTAATTGGCTTGATAAATGTAAAAATTGTCCAGTGCTGAGTGGTGCTCTACCTAGAGCTTTTCAGTGTACCACATCTAGATCTAGAATTTCCCACAACATTGATGACAGTACATTTTCCATGCCAAATAGACCAGTGAGTATAAAAGTGGGGGATAGGGGCGCTGAGTTGAGTTCCGTTTAGTTTATTGTCACCTTTTGTTGCGTGCTACTCAGTCAGCGGAAAGACAATACGTGATTACAAAGCTTTTCGTAAGAGTTTAAGACTGCTCTCTGGTTGTGGTGGGATGGTCCCAAGGAGTTTTGAAGATAGCACAGGAAAGAAACTAGATACTAACCATTAGGGTTTTACAAACAATGGGAGAACAGATTATCAGGCTTGTATATTCTGGAATTTAGAAGGAAGCGAGAGGATCTTATTGAAACATATAAGATTATTAAGGGTTTGGACACGCTAGAGGCAGGGAACATGTTCCCGATGTTGGGGGAGTCCAGAACCAGGGGCCACAGTTTAAGAATAAGGGGAAGTCATTTAGAATGGAGATGAGGAAAAACTTTTTCCACACAGAGACAACTCTCTGTGGAATTCTCTGCCTCAGAGGGTGGTGGAGGCTGGTTCTCTGGATGCTTTCAAGAGAGAGTTAGATAGAGGTCTTAGGGATAGCGGAGTCAGGGGATATGGAGAGGAGGTAGGAATGGGGTATTGATTGTGGATGATCAGCCATGATCACATTGTGGAAACAGGCCCTTCGGCCCAACTTGCCCATACCGGCCAACGTCCCATCTACACTAGTCCTGCGCTTGGTCCATATCTGTCCAAATCTGACCTATCCATATACCTATGAGAGCCGTGCCAGCCTAGCAGAGCTCCCATTGAGGTGGGGGGGGCTGTGTCCCCCTGGAGGTGCTCTCTCTGGGAGCCTTGTCCCCCTGGCGGAGCTCTCCCCGGGAGCCGTGTCCCCCTGGCGGAGCTCTCAAGAGGGGAAGGGGAGGGGGGGTGACGTGTCCCCCTGGCGGAGCTCTCCCCGGGAGCCGTGTCCCCCTGGCGGAGCTCTCAAGGGGGGAAGGGGAGGGGGGGTGACGTGTCCCCCTGGCGGAGCTCTCCCCGGGAGCCGTGTCCCCCTGGCGGAGCTCCGCCTGATGGCCACCGGCCGCCGCTTCCTTCCCCGCAGGTGGCGCCGCCCGCCGTCCCCTCGGGCCCCGGGTGAAGCCGGTGCCGCGGCCCGAGGCCTCTCTCCCGCCCGCCCGCCCGCCCGCAGCCGCCTCGTCAACCCCTCCCGCCGGGCCCGGGCACCATGGAGGCGACGGAGAGGAGACGGAGCAGGAAATCACAGAGTTTCAAGAGGGTGGCGGAGGTGAGGAGTGAGGGAGAGGAGGGGAGGGGGGGGGAGAGAGGGGGGGGGAGAGGGGTGAGGGGGGGGTGAGGGAGAGTGGGGGGTGAGGGGGGGGGGAGGAGGGGGGGTGAGGAGGTGGAGGGGGGGGGGGGGGGGGAGGGGGGGAGGGAGGGGGGGGGGGAGGTGGTGGAGGGGGGGGGGGGGGGGGGGAGGGGGAGAGGGAGGGGGGGTGAGGGGGGGGGGGGGGGGAGGGGGGGAGGGATGGAGAGGGAGGGAGTGAGGGGGAGGAGGGGGGGAGGAGGTGGAGGTGGGAGGAGGGGGGGGGAGAGGGGGAGGAGGAGGTGGGGGGGGAGGGGGGAGGGAGGAGGTGAGGGAGGTGGAGGGGAGGGGTGAGGGGGGGGGAGGGTGGAGGTGGTGTGGAGGGGTGAGGGGGGAGGAGGGGGGGAGAGGAGAGGGGGGAGTGAGAGAGGGGGGGGGGGGAGGGAGGTGAGGGGGGGGGAAGTGAGGGGGAGGGAGAGGGGGGGAGGGTGGGGGAGGGGAGGGAGAGGGAGGAGGGGGGGGTGGTGAGGGGGAGGAGTGAGGAGGTGGAGGGGGAGTGGGGAGGAGTGAGGGAAAGGAGGGGGAGGAGGGGGGAGGTGAGGAGGAGAAGAGGTGGAGGTGGAGGGGGGAATTAGGGAGGGGAGTGGGTGAGGAGTGAGGGAGAGGAGGAGGGACTGGTGGAGGGGAGGGAGAGGAATGAGGATGAGGGGGGGAGAGGGAGATGAGGAGAGTGAGGAGGAGGGGGGTGGAGGGCTGTTGTTGGGGGGGTGAGTGAGAGAGGGAGGGGGGGAGAGGCAGAACCTGAGGGTGAATTAAATGAGTAAGGAGGAGAGGGGAGGGTGAGTGAGAATAAGAGATGGGTGAATGAAAAAGAGGGAGGACAATGAGGGGAGAGAGAGAGGACTGGAGTTAGTGGGGGAGGCAAGGGTGAAGAGGGGTAGTGAGGGTGAGGGAGGGAGGAGGAGTGGGGGTAGGGGAGGGAGGAGAGGGGGAGGGGTGAGGGGAGCAAGTGGGGATGGGTGAGTGAGTGAGAGGGAAGAAGGGGAGGGTGGACTGGGGGGTAGGGAGGGTGAAGATAAAGAGGGAGAAGGGGTAGGGAGAATGGGGCAAGGGTGGGGAAAGGGGGAGAGGGAATGGGGAGTAGAGATACACAGAGGGGAGGGAGAGGAGGAGAGGAAAGGGTAGGAAGATGGCGAGAGTAGGGGGGAGAGAGAGAGTGGGGGAGGGAAGAGGGGGAGGGAGGAGGGGGAGGGGGGCTAAGGTAGGGGAGGGTGTGGGCGTGTGTGAGAGGGAGATTGAGGAGGAAGGGGTGAGATTGAGAGGGGTGGGGGTGGGGGAGGAGAGGATGTGAGGGAGGAGGCTAGGGGAATGTCCCTATGTGAAGCAGTGGGTCTGGGGAGATTTGGAGGAGAAGTCCCATGGAGAGAGTGTCTGTGTGTGAAGGTGAGTGGTGAGGGTGTTACGAGGATTCTTGCAGCTTGCAAGGCGAGGAGGATCAGACAATGTTCCTCTGGGAGGAAATATCTGTGGCAATAATCTAAGGGGTGCTTTGAGACACGTGCAAATACTCTGATGACACTTTTGTACACTCTTTTGGAATAAATAAATGGGAACTGTCTTTAATGTTAGCAGCGTTTGTCAACTTACCGGGTGATAGATCGTAAGGGGTGCATTTTCATTCTGTAGCTCGTGTGTTGGTGTGAAAAAAGTTGTTGCCAGAGTCACCGAAACAGGCCCAACTTGCCCACATCGACCAATTCTCATCTACACTAGTCCCACCTGTCCGCGTTTGGCCCATATCCCCCTAAACATTTCCTATCCATGTACCTGTCTAAATGTTTCTTAAACATTGCAACAGTCCCTGCTTCAACTACCTCCTCCGGCAGCTCGTTCCACACACCCACCACCCTTTGTGTCAAAAACAAGTTATCCCATCGGTTCCTATTAAATCTTTCCCCCCCTCACCTATGTCCTCTGGTATTTGGCCCCCTAATTTGAGGAAGGACATTCTTGAGGGATTGCAGCATAGGTTCACCAGGTTAATTCCCGGGATGGCGGGACTGTCGTATGCTGAGAGAATAGAAACATAGACAATAGGCCATCCTCCCATCTGGGAAGAGGTACAGGAGCATTAGCTGCAAAACCAGCAGGATGCTCCTCAGCTTCTTCCCACAGGCTATAAGACTGTTAAATGAACTTTCCCCCCTGCCAAGTATCGCGCACAAACCCCCACACTGCAGCAGAGCCACTGTTGTGCCGCTGCCGGTCGGAACGGCTGTTGAATGTTTATTAGAGGGTTAAATTTGTTCATGACGTGTATTTTTTAATTTTAATTCCTATTTATTATGTAATGAAAATGAATGGACACTGGTTGAGCAACGTTTTTTTGTTTCCTCTGGGTATGCGAATACTCAGGAAATGACAATAAAGATTTACAATTACAATTAGGTGCAGGAGTAGGCCATTCGCCCTTCGAGCCTGCAACGCCATTCAATATATAGTCATGGCTGATCATCCAACTCAGTATCCTGTACCTGCCTTCTCTCCGTACCCCCTGACCCCTTTAGCCACAAGGGCCACCTCTAACTCCCTCTTAAATATAGCCAATGAACTGGCCTCAACTACCTTCTGTGGCAGAGAGTTCCAGAGAATGGAGCGGCTTAGCTTGTGTCATCTGGAATTTAGAAGGATGAGAGGGATCCTATTGAAACATGTAAGATTATTAAGGGTTTGGACACGCTAGAGGCAAGAAACATGTTCTCAATGTTGGGGGTGTCCAGAACCAGGGGCCACAGTTTAAGAATAAGGGGTAAGCCATTTAGGACCGAGATGAGGGAACACTTTTTCACACGGAGAGTTGGGAGTCTGTGGAATTCTCTGCCTCAGAGGGTGGTGGAGGCCGGTTCGCTGGATACTTTCCAGAGAGAGCTAGATAGGGCTCTTAAAGATAGTGGAGTCAGGGGATATGGGGAGAAGCAGGAACGGGGTACTGATTGTGGATGATCTACCATGATGATCTTCCAGGACAAACAGACTCAGGAATAGTTGCTTTCCGAGAATTATATCTACTATAAATTAAAATTCACACATGCACTGACTACACCGCCCAACACGGACTTCCATCTGTATATATGTATGTAGCGCCGCAGAATGTGTGCACCTATTCCACCCCCCATCTCCCTTCTGTTTTTTGTTTTTTCTGTTTCTTGTTTTTGTGCTAAATTGTATGTATGCACTGAGTACGAGCAGCTTTCAGTTTCACTGTACATGTATAGTGACAATAAATGGCATATCTATATCTATATCTATGATCACATTGAATGGCGGTGCTGGGTCCAAGGGCTGAATGGCCTACTCCTGCACCTATTGTCTATTGATTCTCCGACTTGCTCAGCTCTCTTCTTGAAACTTTGCCCCTCTCACCTTAAAGCTTTGCCAACTAGTATTTGATGTGTTGTATCCTGGGGAAAAGGTTCTGACTGTCTATCCTGCCCGATCCCTCACTGGATTTCATATACTTCTGTCAGATCACTCCACAACTTCTGACATTCCAGAGAAAACAATCCAAGTCTGTACAAGATGTGTTGGAAGGAACTGCAGATGCTGGTTTACACCGAAGATAGACGCAAAGTGCTGGAGTAACTCAGTGGGTCAGGCAGCATCTATGGAGAACATGGATAGGTGACGTTTCACAGAGTGCTGGAGTAACTCAGCGGGTGCAGCAGCATCTGTGGAGAACATGGATAGGTGACGTTTCACAGAGTGCTGGAATAACTCAGCGGGTCAGGCAGCATCTGTGGAGAACATGGATAGGTGACAATAGAGTGCTGGAATAACTCAGCGGGTCAGGCAGCATCTGTGGAGAATATGGATAGGTGACAATAGACAATAAGTGCAGGAGTAGGCCATTCGGTCCTTCGAGCCAGCACCGCCATTCAATGTGATCTTGGCTGATCATCCCCAATTAGTACCCAGTTCCTGCCTTCTCCGCATATCCCCTGACTCCGCTATCTTTAAGAGCCTATCTAGCTCTCTCTTGAAAGTATCCAGAGACATTTCACAGAGTGCTGGAGTAACTCAGCGGGTCAGGCAGCATCTGTGGAGAACATGGATAGGTGACGTTTCACAGAGTGCTGGAGTAACTCAGCGGTCAGGCAGCATCTGTGGAGAACATGGATAGGTGACGTTTCACAGAGTGCTGGAGTAACTCAGCGGGTCAGGCAGCGTCTGTGGAGAACATGGATAGGTGACGTTTCAAAGAGTGCTGGAGTAACTCAGCGGGTCAGGCAGCACCTCTGGAGAAAAAGGATAGGTGACATTTCGGGTTGGAAGAAGGTTTCACCCATCCTTTTTGTCCAGCGATGCTGCCTAATCCACAAGTCTAACCTCTCCCTGTAGCCAATATACCCTAATACAGGCATTATCAGTCTGCAGAAGGGTCTTGACCCGAAAACGTCACCTATTCCTTTTCTTCAGAGATGCTGCCTGACCCGCTGAGTTACCCCAGCATTTTGTGTCTATCATTCTGTTAAACCTCCCCTGCACATTTTACAAAGCCTCCACATCCTTCCTGTAATGAGGCAACCAGTACAACACGCAATACTACAAATGTGGTCTAACCGAAGCCCGATAAAGATGCAACATGGCTTGCTGACTCTTATATTCAAATCCCCGACTTATGATAACAAGTGATCCATATGTCCTCTTTCCCAAAGTTCTGGTGTTGTACATCAGCACGGTGGTGCAGCGGGTAGAGCTGCTGCCTCACAGCGCCAGAGATCCGGGTTCCATCCTGACTATGGGTACTGTCTGTGCGGAGTTTGCACATTCTCCCCGTGACCTGCCTGAGTTTCCTCCGGGTGCTCCGGTTTCCCCCCACACTCTAAACACGTACAGGTTTGTAGGGTAATTGACTTTAGTAAAGTTGTAATTTGTCCCCAATGTGTGTTGGATAGTGTCAGTGTGCGGGGATCGCTGGTCGGCACGGACTCGGTGGGCCGAAGGGCACCTTTGTGCGCTGTATCTCTAAACTAAATTAAATTAAACTGTGTAATGTTCTAAGATTGATTTGTAGCATTAGCTCGTCAATAGACAATAGGTGCAGGAGTAGGCCATTTGACCCTTCGAGCCAGCACCACCATTCACTGTGATCATAATCAGTACACTGTTCCTGCCTTCTCCCCATATCCCTTGACTCCGCTATCTTTAAGAGCCGTATCTAATACTTTCTTGAAAGCATCCAGTTTAATGATATGAATTATCCACTCCGATTTCCCCTGTATTTTAGCTTAGTTTAGAGATACAGCGCGGAAACAGGCCCTTCGGCCCACCGAGTCCGCACCGACCAGTGATCCCCGCACATTAACACTATCCTACACCCACACATTTTTTTACATTTTTTTACATTTACCAAGCCAATTAACCTACATACCTGTATATCTTTGGATCGTGGGAGGAAACCGAAAATCTCGGAGAAAACCCACGCAGGTCACGTGGAGAACGTACAAACTCCGCACAGACAGCACCCGTAGTCGGGATGAAACCCGAGTCTCCGGCGCTGTGAGGCAGCAGCTCTACCCGCTGCGCCACCGTGCCGCCCTTGATTTACCCCAGAGTTTCCCCGTCCTGTACTGTGATCTGTTGAACCATTGTTAAGGGCACAAAGTCTGGCTAAACTGGGTCAAGGAGGCAGAGTTCATTCTTGCAAGGCCATTAGCGAGGTTTAGTTTTAATATTTTCCACTGCCCTGCCAATCTGCAACAAATACCTTTGTTCATGTACAGTTAACCTAATTTATCCTTCAGCTGTGTCATTGGCAGTGTTGTGGATACAAACATTTTCATTCCAGATTTTAATTAAAAAATCACTTCAGTTCGACCTTCCACACTGCAACGGGGGAATTCAAATCAAACCTCCAGATCTCTTAGTTTCAGTTTAGTTTATTGTCACATGTATCGAGGTACAGTGAAAAGCTTTTGTTGCGTGCTATCCATTCAGCGGAAAGACAATACATGATTACAATCAAGCTGTCCACAGTGTATAGGAAATGTAGGAAGGAACTGCGGACGCTGGTTTACACCGAATACAGACACATAAAACTGGAGTAGCTCAGCGAGACAGGCAGTATCTCTTGCGAGAAGGAATGGGTGACGTTTTGGGTCGTGACACTTCTTCAGACTGAGAGTCAGGGGAGAGCGAGACACAGAGATATGGAAGGGTAAATACAGGATAAAGAATATAATGTTTAGTGCAAGATAAATCCAGTAAAGTCCAATTAAAAATAATCCGAAAGGCCCTCGGACCAGGGGTCTCCAAAGTGGTAGATGGGAGGTCAGGACGGCTCTCCCCCCCACCCCCACATTAGTCTGAAGGAGGGTCTCGACCCGAAACGTCACCCATTCCTTCGCTCCATAGATGCTGCCTCACCCGCTGAGTTTCTCCAGCATTTTTTCTACCTTCGAATTTACCAGCATCTGCAGCTCTCTCCTAAACTGAACCAAGTGGTGTGTTGGTGTGTTGAACGCTGTGGTGAGTGAATCACCTTATTCCAAGAGCCCATCTCCCCATCAGTGAGTGTCAGGCCGGTCGGTGTGTGGGGATACGCTCTCCACTTGCCCCGGTGGGGCAGCCTCACTCAGGAAGCTCGGTACCGTAGTTAGTTACAGCATGGAAACAGGCCCTTCAGCCCACCACGCTGATCAACAATCACACATACATTGGTTCTATCCCGCATACTGGTGGCACTTTACAGAAGCTAATTAACCTACAAACCTACCTGTCTTTAGACCTTAGAGATATAGTGTGGAAACAAGCCCTTCAGCCCACCGAGTCCACATGAGTCTCTGCCTCAGAGGGTTAGTGGAGGCCGGTTCTTTGGATACTTTCTAGATAGGGCTCTTAAAGATAGCGGAGTCAGGGGATATTGGGAGAAGGCAGGAACGGGGTATTGATTGGGGGATGATCAGCCATGATCACAATGAATGGCGGTGCTGGCTCGAAGGGCCGAATGGCCTCCTGCACCTATTGTCTATTGTCACACTAATCATCAATCACCCGTTCACACCAGTTCCATGTTATCCCACTTGCTCATCCACTCCCCACAATTTACAGAGGGGCCGATTAACCTACAAACCCGCACGTCTTTGTGATGTCAGAGGTAACCGGAGCACCCGGAGAAAACCCACGCGGTCCCAGGGAGAAGGTGCAAACTCTGCACACACACAGACAGCTCCCGAGGCCAGGATCGAACCTGGGACCCTGGCGCTGTGAGGCAGCGGTTCTACCCGCTGCGCCGCCGTGCCGACCATTAAATGTTTGGAACAATGAGAGGAGACCAAGAAGGAAAGGGATTTGTATGCAGATTATAGCCGTGTAGATTCTCAGGGGGTAGAGGTTGATTGTACTTTTAGATGAATGTTGTTCGGTATTATTCATATCCTATTAAGGAAATTGGATTTTTGCAAGGCCCTAACATGTCAGAATGTGATTTATATTTCTTTCTGTGACTTGTCACAGATTGTAATTATTGATTTAGGATGGGTACTGGTGCTGACGTAAGTATTTATGAACTCATCGTATATTTGTTACAGATTGCCAGGACGATAATAGTTCAGACAGCAGCAGTGAAAATGTAGACCACACCCAGGACTCAATGTTTGTCTCAGGTATGTATTCCTTACACCTGTGTGTGTGTGCGTTCCATGTGCATTAATATATAACAGAAGATAGACACAATACTGCAATAACTCAGCAGGACAGGCAGCATATCTGGAGAGAGATGGAATGGGTGATGTTTTGGGTTGAGACCCTTCTTCAAACATATAACCACCGTACGATTGGCAGCCCCGCCAACAGTCTGTTTGTTTTTTGTCTTTTTTTAAAAAAATTTGTGTGTATTATAAGTTTGTGTAAATGTTCTCCGGTTTGTTTTATGCGGGGGGAGGGGGAAACCTTTTTTTCAGTTTTTTACCCTGCCGGAGATGCGATTAATTTTCGGATCGCATTCTCCGGTCGTTCTGCGGCCTACCATCGATGGAGCTGGAGCGACCTTGGGCACTACCGCGGGGCGTGGACGTGGGAGCTCGCAGTCTCGGGAGAGGCGGGATGTCGGGATCCCTTCGACCAGCCTGGGGTTTCGAGCATCCCGGCGCGGTCGGATCGCTCCTGACGCGGGGTTCCGGCGCGGGGGAGCTCCCCCAGATGCAGGAGCGATCGCCCGATGCGGAGGGAGTCAACATCCCGTCAACGGAGGGCTCGCCCCAGACCTCGGGAGAGGCAAAGGAGGGAAGAGATCCAACTTTTTTCGCCTCCCAGAGAGGAACCCGGAGGAGTCACTGGGTGGATGTTTATGTTAAAATGTATTTTGTGTGTTCTGTTCCCCCCGATTTGTATGACTGAGCTTGGCAAATGAAAATTCCCTCATATGTTGGAGGGACTTGTCAAGATTATCCCGATCAACGGAGATTGTGATTGAGGAGATTGTTCCCGATGTTGGGGAAGTCAAAGGACAAGGGGTCACAGCTTAAGGATAAGGGGGAAATCCTTTAAAACCGAGAGGAGAATAACTTTTTTCACACAGAGAGTGGTGGATCTCTGGAAACTCTCTGCCACAGAGGGTAGTTGAGGCCAGTTCATTGGCTTATTTAAGAGGGAGTTAGACTGGCCCTGGTGGCTGAAATTCCTCAGGGGGTATGTTGAGAAAGGCAGGTACATACTGAGTGTGATCAGCCTTGATATTAATGGCGGTGAGGCTCGATTGGTTGATGGCCTACTCCTGCACCTAATTTCTAGTTTCTAGTGTTTCTAGTGTGATCAATGGTCGGTCGTGATGGACTCGGTGGGCCGAAGCGTTTATTTCCATGCTGCATCTCTGAACTAAACCTTTATCTTTTTAGTTAGACTTTACTTTAGACTTTAGAGGAAACAGGCCCTTCGGCCCACCAAGTCCGCACCAACCAGCGACCACCACAAACATTAGCACTGTCCTACATACTAGGGACAATTTCACAACTTACCGAAGCCAATTAACCTACAAACCTGCATGTCTTCGGAGTGTGGGAGGAAACCGGAGCACCCGGAGAAACTCCGTACAGACAGCACCCGTAGTCAGGATTGAACCACGGTTCCTGGCGCTGTAAGGCGGCGACTCTACTGCTGCACCACTGTGCCACCCAGTTCATACAAGGGATGTGGGCTTTGCAGATAGCATTTAATTGCCGAAAGATATATTAATAAAAAATAATAAAAAGCCGAGCAAAATTCTTCAGCTACAATTGTCTAACACAAAACAAAAGTACTTTGAATAAAGAAGTCCCAACACTAATTTTCAATAGACAATAGACAATAGGTGCAGGAGTAGGTCATTCGGCCCTTCGAGCCAGCACCGCCATTAAATGTGATCATGGCTGATCATCCACAATCAGTAACCCCGTTCCTGCCTTCTCCCCATAACCCCTGACTCCGCTATCTTTAAGAGCCCTATCAAGCTTTCTCCTGAAAGCTTCCAGAGAACCTGCCCCCACCGCCCTCTGAGGCAGAGAATTCCACAGACTCACAACTCTCTGTGTGAAAAAGTGTTTCCTAATCTCAGTTCTAAATGGCTTACCCCTTATTCTTAAACTGTGGCCCCTGGTTCTGGACTCCCCCAACATTGGGAACATGTTTCTTGCATTAATAATCTTATATGTTTCAATAAGAATCCCTCTCATCCTTCTAAACTCCAGAGTGTACAAGCCCAGCCGCTCCATTCTCTCAGCATATGACAGTCCCGCCATCCCGGGAATTAACCTTCATTTCCCATTTTGTCAAAGCTGCATTTTATTGCGGATCATGCTGTTATTAATCTGCAAGCAGCATGTGACAGGAACAGCTGTTTGAGTTTACATTTGATAAACTCAAGTATTTTTTTTCAAAGGGAAATTATTTGTCTTTCGTTCCAAGGTCAAGCCGAGTGTTTAAAATGTATAATTATAAATGTGTTTATATCTGTAATGTTCACTTTGTAATTCCTTTTGAGGAAGAATCAAATGGAAGTAGTTATGGCTCCATTGTCAGTGAAACACTTCCTGCCTAATGACGTTATAAGGTCATAAGTGATAGAATTAGGCCATTCGGCCCATCGAGTCTATCAATCATGGCTGATCTATCTCTCCCTCCTAACCCCATTCTCCTTCCTTCTCCCCATAACTCCTGACACCCGCACTAATCAAGAATCTATCTACCTCTGCTTTAAAAATTCCTATTGACTTGGCCTCCACAGCCATTTGTGGCCAATTTTGAACATGTCTATCAATTAGTCTTTTTGCTACACTGCTGTAAGATGAACCATTCCAGGTTCCCAACTCCTCAACGCTGGTTTTAATAAACCTGCACTTTTATATACGGAAGATTATGAGCAAACAATTGAATGGAGGCTTGACTTCATTTCCAGATGCATCAGGTCAAATTAGGTTTATGGTCATAAGTACGAACAAGGAACTGCAGGTGCTAGTTTACAAAAAATGTACTTCAAATAACCCTTGCAGCCCCTCATTCTCCGTCCCCTCCCCCCTCCCAGACGTTGAGCTAGTTTCGCTGTCGTCCTGGTGAGTTTCATTGTCTGTAACTCATTTTCACCTAGCACACAGCTATCAATGGCCTTTCTTTCTCATCATTACTATATTGCATATCGGTCATTCATTTCTTCTACATCTCTCTACATCACCGCCTATATCGCTTGTTTCCCTTCCCCCTGAGTCTAAAGAAGGATCTCAACCTGAAATGTCACCTATTCCTTTTCTCCAGAGATGCTGCCTGACCCGCTGAGTTACTTTTTGTGTCTATCTCCCATCAACTTCAGTGGAGACCCATGGACTATCTTTGATCGGACTTTACTGGCTTTACTTTGCACGAAACGTTATTCCCTTTATCCTGTATCTGTACACTTTGGTCGGCTTGATTGTAATCATGTATTGTTGACTGACTAATTTGAGGAAGGACATTCTTGCTATTGAGGGAGTGCAGCGTAGGCTTACAAGGTTAATTCCCGGGATGGCGGGACTGTCATACTGAGAGAATGGAGCGGCTGGGCTTGTATACTATGGAATTTTGAAGGATGAGGGGGAATCTTATTGAAACATATAAGATTATTAAGGGTTTGGACACGCTACAGGCAGGAAACATGTTCCCGATGTTGGGGGAGTCCAGAACCAGGGGCCACAGTTTAAGAATAAGGGGTAAGCCATTTAGAATGGAGATGAGGAAGCAGCTGTTCGCACAGAGAGTTGTGAGTCTGTGGAATTCTCTGCCACTTATTGAGGGCAGTGGAGGCCGGTTCTCTGGATACTTTCCAGAGAGAGTTAGATGGGCCTCTTAAAGATAGCGGAGTCAGGGGATATGGGGCGAAGGCAGGAACAGGGGTACTGATCGGGGGGATGATCAGCCATGATCACATTGAATGGCGGTGCTGGCTCGAAGGGCTGAATGGCCTCCTCCTGCACCTATTGTCTATTATCTATTGTACCTCGGTACATGTGACGATAAACTAAACGGAACTTCCGTATCTGAAAGCGACCGTCGACAAACTGAGTGGTGGGAGATGTCATTTGGGGGACTTCGAAAGGTGAGAATGTCATGTCTTGGAAAGTTGTGGGGGTGGCGTGTAGCAGGGTCAAAACTGGGAAGGTTGAGGAGAGTTTAATTAGAGGCCAGTGTATAGGACCAAACATCGGAGCGATGAATGAGTGGAAATGGGGGAAGTGCTGGAGTGGTTTGAATAATATTCAGCTTGCAGAGAGTACAACAAGGGAGGCTGGCCAAGATATGTTGGACTGATCAGTCGTTACAAAGTTCAATAAAGCAAGGCACATACTGTTTTGTTTTGAACGTATTTCGAAAGGACCGCAGTTGAACATTAACAGCTGGTTACATTTCATTAGTAGCGTCATACCAACGTGGTCCCAGGCCCTTCGGCCCAACTTGCCCATGTTGCCCAACATGACCCATCTATAGGTAGACAGAAGTGCTGGAGAAACTCAGCAGGTGCAGCAGCATCTATGGAGCGAAGGAAATAGGCAACGATTCGGGCCGAAACCCTTGGTTTGCCAGTGCTCCATATTATTTCTCTTGAGATCTCACCTTCCCCAACCAACAATGGAGCTACCAGATACCATGCTGATGAAGAGTCTCGACCCGAAATGTCACCCATTCCTTCTCTCCACAGATGCTGCCTGACCCGCTGAGTTACTCCAGCACTCTGTGAAACGTCACCTATCCATGTTCTCCACAGATGCTGCCTGACCCGCTGAGTTACTCCAGCACTCTGTGAAACGTCACCTATCCATGTTCTTCACACAGATGCTGCCTAACCCGCTGAGTTACTCCAGCACTCTGTGAAACGCCACCTATCCATGTTCTCCACAGATGATGCCTGACCCGCTGAGTTACTCCAGCACTCTGTGAAACGCACCTATCCATGTTCTTCACAGATGCTGCCTGACTCAGCGGGTCTCTAGCGCTTTGAGGCAGCTACTCTACGGCTGCTCCACCGTGCCGCCCTGCTCACCTATCCATGTTCTCCACAGGTGCTGCCTGACCCGCTGAGTTACTCCAGCACTCTGTGAAACGTCACCTATCCATGTTCTCCACAGATGCTGCCTGACCCGCTGAGTTACTCCAGCACTCTGTGAAACGTCACCTATCCATGTTCTCCACAGATGCTGCCTGACCCGCTGAGTTACTCCAGCACTCTGTGAAACGCCACCTATCCATGTTCTCCACAGATGCTGCCTGACCCGCTGAGTTACTCCAGCACTCTGTGAAACGTCACCTATCCATGTTCTCCACAGATGCTGCCTGATCCGCTGAGTTACTCCAGCACTCTGTGTCTTTATTTGGTATAAAGTCGCAACTGCAGTTTCTACATTTTCTCGAAAACGTGTCAAATTTATTTAAGAAAGAACTGCAGATGCTGGAAAAATCAAAGGTCGACAAAAATGCTGGAGAAACTCAGTGGGTGAGGCAGCAGCATCTATGGAGCGAAGGAATAGGTGATGTTTCGGGTCGAGACCTGGAAAGCATCTATGGAGCGAAGGAATAGGCGACGTTTCGGGTCGAGACCCTTCCGGGTCTCGACCCGAAACGTCGCCTATTCCTTCACTCCATAGATGCTGCCTCACCCGCTGAGTTCCTCCAGCACTCTGTGACTACCGTTTCATTGTACCTCGGTTACCATGACTAATAATAAACTTAAACCTACAAATGTAATTGTACCGTACATAACTGGTGTATGTGACAAACAAACTCTTGACGTGTCTTAATGAAGCGGGCAGAGGAATTCTCAGGGGATTGTACTCGGGCAAGATTGCTCTCAACTCTCAGTATGAGGTTCACGGAAGGCATTTAAACCCTTTTTCCGACTGCAACAAAGCACAGTAGTGCCTCTTGACCACAAACGCTCTTCATTGTAAGTAAAAGCATTGTATATCACACAGCTGAGTAACACAGAGAGAGACCTTTGGAATATTATAGTATCTCTTTATTAAAACAATCCAAATCTAATTTCACAGGTCGATGCTTCAGTATACCCGCTTGTTGCCAGCTGCTCCAAATAGATATCCATTTATTACTGAAGAAATGCAAAGGTCTCTCTCTCCCTCTCCCTCTCCCTCTCCCTCTCCCCTCTCTCTCCTCTCCCTCTCCCTCTCCCTCTCCCTCTCTCCCTCTCCCTCTCTCTCTCCCTCTCTCCCTCTCTCCCCCCCTCTCTCCCCCCCTCTCCCTCTCCCCTCTCCCCCCTCTCCCTCTCCCCCCTCCTCTCCCTCTCCCTCTCCCTCTCCCTCTCCCTCTCCCCTCTCCCTCTCCTCTCCCTCTCCCTCTCCCTCTCCCTCTCCCCTCCCCTCTCCCTCTCCCCTCCCTCCCCTCTCCCCCTCCCCCTCTCCCTCTCCCCTCTCTCCCCTCTCCCTCTCCCTCTCCCCCCCCTCTCCCCCTCCCTCTCCCTCTCTCCCCCTCTCCCCTCTCCCTCTCTCCTGTCTGTGGTAAGACATCTCATGCTCCAGTCTCACCCATGTACAGATATGTAACACACAATCACCTCACTCAGTGTGGCAATTTTAAATTAATCACCCCGGTTGCAGAGCAGGAGTAATGGTCTTCAGGTTTAGGTTACGTTCTCCCCGTGACCTGCGTGGGTTTTCTCCGGGTGCTCCGGTTTCCTCCCACACTCCAAAGATGTGCAGGTTTGTAGGTAGACACAAAATGCTGGACTAACTCAGCGGGACAGGCAGCGTCTCGGAAGAGAAAGAATGGGTGACGTTTCGAGTCGAGAGTCTGAAGAAGGGTCTTGATCCGAAACCTCACCCATTGCTTCTCTCCAGAGATGTTGCCTGTCCCGCTGAGTTACTCCAGCATTTTGTGTCTACCTTCGACTTAAACCGACATCTGCAGTTCCTTCCTGCACAAGTTTGCAGGTTAATTGGCTTTGGGGAAATTGTAAATGATTGCAAGTTTGTGTGGGATGGTGTTGGTGCTGTTCTGCAGGATGATGGCTGGTCGGTGCGGTCTCGGTGGGTTGAAGGGCCTGTCTCTGAGCTGTATCTCTAAAGTCTAAAGGCTATCTCTTGATGTTGTGTGTTACAGGTAACGTCTGCGAGGGTGTGAAGAAGCAGGTATCTGGGATGAGACGGTTGCTGGACAGCAGAGCCAACAGTGTGAGGATCCACCAGCCCCTGATGCAGGGCAGAGGTGGGGGGAAGAGGGAGCCGGAGCCGCGAGACGTAACCTGGCTGCATCGCGGTGCTCAGCGTGATGAGCCGTACTCACCCCAGGCTCTGGTCTGGAAAGATGTCCACGTGCAAACACACGATCCCTTTGCCTCAGGAGGATACGGCGGTGAAGGCTCCAGGTCATCTAAACCCATCGTCGACCCTAATACCGACAGAATTCAAGGCATCTTGGAAAGTAACGGTATGTTATGTTTATTTTATGAAGTTTTTTTTTTAGACAATAGACAATAGGTGCAGGAGTAGAGGCCATTCGGCCCTTCGAGCCAGCACCGCCATTCAATGTGATCATGGCTGATCATCCCCAATCAGTACCCCGTTCCTGCCTTCTCCCCATATCCCCTGACTCAGCTATCTTTAAGAGCCCTATCTAGCTCTCTCTTGAAAGTATCCAGAGAAGTGGCCTCCACTGAGGCAGAGAATTCCACAGACTCACAACTCTCTGTGAGAAAAAGTGTTTCCTTGTCTCCGTTCTAAATGGCTTACTCATTATTCTTAAACTGTGGCCCCTGGTTCTGGACTCCCCCAACATGTTTCCTGCCTCTAGCGTGTCCAAACCCTTAATAATCTTATATGTTTCAATGAGATCTCCTCTCATCCTTCTAAACTCCAGAATATACAAGCCCAGCTGCTTCATTCTCTCAGCATATGACATTCCCGCCATCCCGGGAATTAACCTTGTAAACCTACGCTGGGCTCCCTCAATAGCAAGAATGTCCTTCCTTAAATGAGGGGACCAAAACTGCACACAATACTCCAGGTGTGGTCTCACTAGGGCCCTGCACAACCGGGGATGGGGGTGGAGGCAGATACGATAGTGGTGTTTAAGAAGCTTTTGGATAGGCGCGTGGATATGCAGGAAATGGAGGGATGTTAAGAGTTGGTCTTGGCCTCATGTTCAGCATGGGCATTGTGGGCCGAAGGGCCTGTTCTATGTTCCCTGAAGGAAGTGCATGGCCCAATCCTGTTACACCTCCTAGTCCAAGGCACCAGCTATTGGACATGGCAGTGGATCTTGTGAAAATGAACAACATTGGAAATAGTGTTTCAATAGACAATAGATGTAGGCCATTCGGCCCTTCGTGCCAGCACTGCCATTCAATGTGATCATGGCTGATCATCCACAATTAATCCTCAAAATCTTTCAAATCCCCTTTGTTGTCAATCAGACAGCTGGCATTATCCTGAAATGTCAACGTTTAAACATGTTTGAGTATGGTGACTGTTATAATATAATAACAATATGAAATAATGAGTTTAGTTTAGTTTAGAGATACAGTGCAGAAACAGGCCCTTCGGCCCACCGAGTCCGCACCGACCAGCTTTCGCCCTTCTGTTTCCTCCCTCACTCCAAAATCGTACAAGTTTGTAGGTTAATTGGCCTGGTATTAAATGTAAAATTGTCCCCAATGTGTGTGTGTGTGGTGGACAGTGTGTGTGGTGGACTGTGCGGGGATCGCTGGTCTCTGGTGCTGAGACGCAGCAACTCTACTGCTGCGCCACCTCATTTTAAATATTCATTAATTTAATTTCTGCCTGCACGTGATCCATATCCCTCCATTCCCTGCATATCCATGAGCCATACTGTGCCAGCCATTTCTTGAATGGGGATTGATGGTGCTGTCCATGTTGCCTATTCTCTGCAGGGGAGATGACGTACTCTGCACTGGAGACTAACTGCTGCATGTGTGACTGCCAGCCCACGCTACAGGCCATCCTGCAGGAGCTGCGGACATTGCGGGAGCTGATGCAGGCGCAGGCAGGTGAGCAGAGAGATCAGGGCCACTTGTTCTCAATCTTCCCATTCCAGTCCAGTACAGGAAAGATGTCGTCAAGCTGGAAAGAGGGCAGGGAAGATTCGCAAGGACGTTGCCAGGACTGGAGTGCCTGAGCTACAGGGAGAGATTGAGCTGCCTGGGGCTTTATTCCCTGGAACGCAGGAGGATGAGGGGCGATGGTGTAGAGGTGTACCAGATCACGAGGGGAATGGATTGGATGAATCCTATGACTCGATGATAGAATGAGTCTTTTACACAGGGCAGGGGAACTGAGTCTAAAGTGAAGAAAGGGGAATCTTTTACCCAGAGTAGAGAGACAAGAGCCAGAGGTCACAGGTTTAAGGTGAGAGGGGAAAGATTTAATAGGAACCTGAGGGATATTTATTTCACACCAGAGAGTGGAGGGTATGTGGAATGAGCTGCCGGGGAGGTATTAGAGAGATATTATAAACGCATTTAAAAGACATTTGGACAGGGACATTGATGGGAAACACTTGAAGGTATATTGGCCAAATACAGGCAGATCGGGCATCTCGGTCAGCATGGACATGATGGGCTGAAGGGCCTGTTTCCGTGCTCTATTACACTGCAACACAATGCCTACCGGCAGTAAAATGGAGAAGCAAGGAACTGCATATGCTGGTTTAAAAAAAAAAGATCCAAAATGTCAGAATAAACTCAGCGGGGGTCAGGCAGCATCTGTGGAGAACATGGATAGGTGACGTTTCACAGAGTGCTGGAGTAACTCAGCGGGTCAGGCAGCATCTGTGGAGAACATGGATAGGTGACGTTTCACAGAGTGCTGGAGTAACTCAGCGGGTCAGGCAGCATCTGTGGAGAACATGGATAGGTGCGGTTTTCGGCCGGGACCCTTGTTCAGACTGACGTGACAGCAGATCTAGCAGTTTCAAGCATTAAAGGTCGACACAGAAAGCTGCAGTAACTCGGTGGGTCAGACAGCATCTCTGGCGAAAAGGAATAGATGTCAATTTTGGGTCGTAAATTCTGAAGAAGGGTCCCTTCTCTCCAGAGATGCTGCCTGTCCCGCTGAGGTACTCCAGCTTTTTGTGTCTATTATTAGTGTAAACCGGCATCTGTAGTTCCTTCCTCTACATTTTCAAGCATTAAACCGATTTAAATGAGTTTAATATCACACACACCGGGGTGCAGTGAAATTCCTAGTTTACCAAGAGTGAATAATTCCTCATTTTCGTCGAGTGAACAATAGATACCGGAAGTACGCAATAAATTGGTTGATTGAAAGATACAGCTTGGAAACATGCCCTTCGGCCCACCGAGACCAGGCTAACCATTGATCACCTGTTTACAATAGACAATAGACAACAGGTGCAGGAGTAAGCCCTTCGAGCCAGCACCGCCATTCAATGTGATCATGGCTGATCATTCCTAATCAGTACCCCCGACTCTGATATCTTTAAGAGCCCGATATAACTCTCTCACATTAGTTCTATGTTTAAAACATTCATCTATCCATGTTCATGTGTTAGGAGCAGTAGGCCATTCGGCCCATCAAGTCCACTGCCCCATTCGATCACGGCTGATCTATCTCTCCCTCCCAACCCCATTCTCCTGCCTTCTCCCCATAACCCCCGACACCCGTACTGATCAAGAATCTGTCTATCACTGCCTTAAATATATCCACTGACTTGGCCTCCACCTGTGGCAATGAATTCCACAGATTCACTACCCTTCTCCAGAGATGCTGCCTGACCTGCTGAGTGGCATTTTCTTGCCATACTTTTTAATCTCAAGATGCAAGATTCAAGAGAGTTTATTGTCATGTGTCCCAGATAGGACAATGAAATTCTTGCTTTGCTTCAGCACAACAGAATACAGTAGGCATGAATGCAGAACAGATCAGTGTGTCCATATACCATTATATAAATATATACACACATGAATAAACAAAACAGATAAAATGCAAATAAACAGATAATGGTCTATTAATGTTCAGAGTTTTGTTTCGTCTTCTTCTTTTGTGTGGCGTGCACAGCCTAAAGTTGTTGAGCAACTTGTTCTATTTGATCTTCCGTTTGTGCATGTCGAGTTGATTGCATTAGTCGAAGCAGGGCGGACCACGTGAAGGTTGCAATCTTCCACCCCAGAGTTTTGTTTGAGTTGAGTTTAATAGCCTGATGGCTGTGGGGAAGTAGCTATTCCTGAACCTGGACGTTGCAATCTTCAGGCTCCTGTAACTTCTACCAGAAGGTAGCGGGGAGATGAGTGTGTGGCCAGGATGGTGTGGGTCTTTGATGATGCTGCCAGCCTTTTTGAGGCAGCGACTGTGATAAATCCCCTCGATAGTAGGGAGGTCAGAGCCGATGATGGACTGGGCAGTGGTCACTATTTTTTGTAGTAAACACTTACAGCTACAGTTTAGTTTATTGCCACGCGTACAGTTAGAAGCTTTAGTTGCGTGCTGACGTTGCTCTTGTCTTGTCCTGCAGGTCCCCAGAGCACAGTGCAAGTCCCCACAGCCCACACCAACCCCCTCCGATCCAATCTGCTTCGGAATAAGATCATTAAGAAAAGACTGATCCACCGGCTGAGACCATTACCGACGCAGCCCAGTCGCAAACTCCTCCAGCACCAGATGGTCAGCGAGTCCCAGGCGGAGAGGAACCGTACGTCAGCCAGCGAGAGGCTGAGCACAGATGCCAGCGCCGGCCCCGCTCCAGCATGCGTCGCAGGTTCCTGTATCCCCGATCTGGAGAGCGTGCACAACAGCGATCTTCTGGAGGTGAGTGCACGCTACTGGACTTGCAGCGTTGGCTTCCATCCAAAGTGACGGTCGGCACGTCGGCGCAGCGGGTAGAGTCGCTGCCTCACAGCGCCAGGGACCCGGGTTCCACCCCGACCAACGTGTGCTGTCTGTACGGAGTTTGCACGTTCTCCCCGTGACCTGCATGGGTTTTCTCAATTTTTTTTTTTTTACAGAAAAAGGTACGACTCTTTGGGCGACTACTCACGACCGTACAGGCGTTGCCCCGTGACTTGTCGACACGTGACACCTGTATGGTCGTGAGTAGATGACTATGTTGGTGAGTAGTCGCCCAAACAGTCGTACCTTTTTCTGGATTTTCAACATGTTGAAAATTTTCGGCAACTAATGACTGGTGCCGGCAAGTCGCCGAAAAAAATCGTCAGGCCCTTGACTGTCTACCCTATCCATGCCTCTCAGAACTTTGTATCTTTTGATCAGGTCTTTCCCCCCCCCACCCACCAACCTCTAGTGCTTCAGAGAAAACAATCCAAGTCTGTTCAACCTCTCCTTAAAGCTAATGGCCACTAATCCAGGAATCGTTACGTTAAAAACCTCCCCCCCCCTCCTTTCCAAAGCCTCCACATCCTTCCTGTAATGGGGGCGACCAGTACTGCACGCAATACTACATGCAGCCTGGCCATGGTCCTATACTGCTGCGTCATGATAGATCAGTACAAACTCACTGAGGTTTTTTAAAAGATAGACACAAAAAGCTGGAGTAACTCAGTGGGACAGGCAGCATCTCTCTGGAGAGAAGGAATGGGTGACGTTTCGGGTCGAGACCCCTCAGACTAGTCAGGGGGAAGGGAAAATATATATATGGGCAATGATATAGAGAGATAAAGAACAATGAATGAAGGATATGCAACAAAGTAATGATGACAAAGGAAACAGGCCATTGTTAGCTGTTTGTTGGGTGTAAACGAGAAGCTGGTGTGACTTGGGTGGGGGAGGGATGGAGAGAGAGGGAATGCCGGGGGGTGACTTTAAGTTAGAGAAATCAATATTCTGGGGTCCCTAACCCGAATGCATGGTCTGAAGTAGGGTCTCGACCCGAAACATCGCCCATTCCTTCTCTCCAGAGATGCTGCCTGCCCTGCTGAGTTACTCCGGCATTTTGTGCCTACCTTCGATTTAAACCAGCATCTGCAGTTCTTGACTACACAAGGCTTTTTAAAGTTTACTTTTACTTGGAGAAGTTGATAAGTTATGCAGGTTCTTGATAATGAGACTCTCACGCTGATTCTGTACAATAGGCGGATGTTAATAATCAGTGATTAAGAACAATGTATGCCCTGTCTGTCATTTGAATTCAGTTTGCTTTGAGTATTTTCCCACTATAATTAGCTCAAATACCTGTTTTGCGCTTCAAAAGGTTCCCATTCCTTAGTCTCCGTGCAAAATTTGTAATGAATCTGCTGGGAACAACGTTGATCCATCTTTGGACCCACAATAAATGCAGAGAGAACCCCCAGTCTCCACTTTCCTGCATCTCCCTTCATCAATCTCAAAGCCACGGGCACACACTCTCAGGACACCCTCAACATAAAAACCCTCTCCCTGTACCTGTAACAGTGTGACCAGAACTGCACTCGATGTCCTGACCACATTCCTAGAAAACGACAGGAATTAGTCTGTGGATGACCTGCATGTCCATGTTCATAAGTTACAGGAGCAGAATTAGGCCATTCGGCCCATCGAGCCTACTCTGCCATGCGATCATGGCTGATCTATTGTTCCCTCTCAACCCCATTCCCCTGCCTTATCCACGGACCCTTTCAATCTTCCACCCCGTTACTAATCACGAAGCAAAGCTGAGAATCAGAGTGAGTTGCCGCCTGGTTTAGTTTAATTTAGAGATACAGTGCAAAAACAGGCCCTTCGGCCCATTAGGTCCGTGCCGACCAGCGATCCCCGCACACTAACACTATCCTACACCCACTAGGGAATTTTTTTCACAGAGAGTGGTGAATCTCTGGAATTCTCTGCCACAGAGGGTAGTTGAGGCCACAGGTTCATTGGCTATATTTAAGAGGGAGTTAGATGTGGCCCTTGTGGCTAAAGGGATCAGGGGGTATGGAGAGAAGGCAGGTACGGGATACTGAGTTGGATGATCAGCCATGATCATATTGAATGGCGGTGCAGGCTCGAAGGGCCAAATGGCCGCTACTCCTGCACCTATTGTCTATGTTTCTATAGAAATAAAAGTGACTTGAGTTTCTTCAGCATTTTTGTCCACCTTCTGGACTCCCCCAACATCGGGAACATGTTTCCTGCCTCTAGCGTGTCCAAACCCTCAATAATCTTATGTTTCAATAAGATTTCCTCTCATATTTAAGAGGGAGTTAGATGTGGCCCTTGTGGCTAAAGGGATCAGGGGGTATGGAGAGAAGGCAGGTACGGGATACTGAGTTGGATGATCAGCCAAAAACGCAGCGGGTGCAGCAGCATCTATGGAGCGAAGGAAATAGGCAACGTTTCGTCCTGAAACCCTTCGGGTTTCGACCCGAAACGTTGCCTATTTCCTTTGGGTTTCGGCCCCATTTGAGGCCAGTTCATTGGCTATATTTAAGAGGGAGTTAGATGTGGCCCTTGTGGCTAAAGGGATCAGGGGGTATGGAGAGAAGGCAGGTACAGGATACTGAGTTGGATGATCAGCCATGATCACATTGAATGGCGGTGCAGGCTCGAAGGGCCGAATGGCCTACACCTGCACCTATTGTGTATGTTTCTAACTGTGTGATGAGGATGTTAACTGTGTGTTTGGCATTGCTGTGGCAGCCGGAGGTGCGCCTGGCAGAAGGCTACGATGTGCTCATCCCCAAGTCCCAGCTGGAGTCCATACTGCTCAACTACTCCCGCACCGGGAGCCTGCTCTTCCGCAAGCTCGTCTCCGCATTTTTTGACGACCGCACCTTGGCGAACTCCCTCCCAAACGGGAAGAGGAAGCGAGGAGCCAATGACAACAGGAAGGGGCTGGATCAGAACATCGTGGGGGCAATAAAAGGTAACTTTCATCTCTAGATCTGGATGCTACATGGTGGGCTAGCGAGGGAGTTACCTTGATCTTCACCATACTTCAAAGATGTTCCTCTTGTAAGCAGTACGTCACAGAGCAGATAAACCCATGGGACCTTACCAATTCTTCATTAGTACAGGTGTTAGGGGTTATGGGGAGAAGGCAAGAGAATGGATCAGCTATGATTGAATGGCAGAGTAGACTCGATGGGCTGAATGGCCCAACTTTGCTCCAGTAATATGAACCAATGGTACATGGAGTCACCCTTCTTCCCAACTCGCCCACGCCGACCAACATGCCCCGTCTACGCTTGTCCCACCTGCCTGCATTTGGCCCATATCCCTCTAAACCTGTCCTATACATGTTATATCTTTAATAGGCTGTAGAATCCTTCAGTGTTACGCACACAGTGGTTGATTTTTTTGAAAAGAATGATCCCTCCCCACTATAGAAGTCTTCTCCTTCTTCTTGTGTACGGCGTGCACAGCCTAAAGCTGTAGGACAACTTGTTTGATCTTCTGTTTGTGCACGCCAGGTTGATTGCATTTGTCGATACCGGGTGGACCACATGAAGGTTGCAATCTCCCACCCCACTATAGAGGTTACTTTAGTTACATAGAAGACCACATTGGCCTTCCAATTGGATCAACTTGTCCGTGTCAACTGAGAAGCCCAACCTAAGCTCGTCCCATTTGCCCACATTTGACCCATATCCTTGCAATCATAGAATCATAGAAACATAGAAATTAGGTGCAGGAGTAGGCCATTCGGCCCTTCGAGCCTGCACCGCCATTCAATATGATCATGGCTGATCATCCAACTCAGTATCCCGTACCTGCCTTCTCTCCATACCCCCTGATCCCCTTAGCCACAAGGGCCACATCTAACTCCCTCTTAAATATAGCCAATGAACTGGCCTCGACTACCCTCTGTGGCAGAGAGTTCCAGAGATTCGCCACTCTCTGTGTGAAAAAAGTTCTTCTCATCTCGGTTTTAAAGGATTTCCCCCTTATCCTTAAGCTGTGACCGCTTGTCCTGGACTTCCCCAACATCGGGAGCAATCCTTTCCTATCAGCCTTCAGCCTTCAACACGATAGTCCCCACCAGACTGGCCGGAAAGCTACTGGAATTGGGGCTCAACACCTCCCTGTGTGCCTGGGTCCTGGACTTTCTCACCGCCAGGTCCCAGGTAGTCAAGATGGGAGGGAATACATCGAAGTCCCTCACCCTGAGCACAGGATCGCCCCAGGGTTGCGTCCTCAGCCCCCTATTGTACTCCCTGTACACACATGACTGTGTGGCTAGGTTCAGCTCCAATTCAATAATTAAGTTTGCTGATGACACTGTGGTGGTGGGCCTGATCTCAGACAATGATGAGAGGGCCTACCGGGAGGAGGTGGCTGATCTAGCACTCTGGTGCCAGGAGAACAGCCTCCTCTTGAACATCAAAAAAACGAAGGAGCTGATCATGGACTTTAGGAGGGCACATCATCCGAGGACATACACTCCATTGAGTATAAATGGGGATCCTGTGGATAGGGTGAACTGTTTTAAATATCTGGGAGTCCACATCTCTGAGGATATGACATGGGCATCACACGCCTCAGCACTCGTGAGTAAGGCAAGGCAGCGCCTTTACCACCTCAGGCAATTGAGGAAATTCAGAGTGTCTCTGAGGATCCTCCAGTGCTTCTACGCAGCGGCGGTGGAAAGCATCTTGTCCGGGAGCATTACCATCTGGTTTGGGAATTGCTCTGCCAAGGACAAGAAGGCTCTGCAGAGAGTAGTGCGTTCGGCCGAACGCACTATGGAAACTTCACTCACCCCCCTGCAGGAACTATACATCAGGAGGTGCAACTCCAGAGCAAACAAAATCATGAGAGACCTCTTCCACCCCTGCAACGGACTGTTCCAGCCGCTACGGTCAGGCAAACGCCTCCGTTGCCATGCAGTGAGAACGGAGAGGTTGATAAGGAGTTTCTTCCCAGAGGCAATTCGGACTGTAAACGCCTTTCTCACCAGGGACTAACTGTACAGAACGTTTTTCCTTCTATTATTTATTATGAAAAATAATATGTGTGTTATGATTGTGTTTATAATTTGTTTGGTTGTTTTGTTGTTCCGCGAGCATTGCCACTTTCATTTCACTGCACATCTCGTATGTGTATGTGACAAATAAACTTGACTTGACTTACCTGTCATGAGGTCATAAGTGATAGAAGCAGAATTAGGCCATTCGGCCCATCAGGTCTACTCCGCCATTCGATCATCTTTCCCTCCTAACCCCATTCTCCTGCATTCTCCCCTGACCCCTGTCCAAGTGCTGTTATAGTATCTGTGTGGTGTGGTGTGGTGTGCCCGTGAATGGTGCAACAGCTAACTCAACAGCGTTCCTGCCTCTAGCGTGTCCAAATCCTTAATAATGTTACATGTTTCAATGACAATCCCTCTCATCCTTCTAAACGCCAGAATGTACAAGCCCAGCCGCTCCATTCTCTCAGCAGTACTCAGGAACGTGGTACAGCAGTATTTATTAAAAGGCACTTATAATACACGGCAGCATGTTGCTTCAGCTGTGTAGCAGCGTGGACTGCCAGCATGTGTTGGGTTACGATAATATGAATAGTGTAGTCGGCAGCGGTTATAATAATAAAGCAGTACATTGGTTAGTAAGGGAAGTAACTAAGTACAGATTACCTATTTTAGCTACTCTTTTAGATAGGCACAAAATGCTGGAGTCACTCAGCGGGTGAGGCAGCATCTATGGAGCGAAGGAATAGGTGATGTTTCGGGTCGAGACCCGGAAGGGTCTCGACCCGAAACGTCACCTATTCCTTCGCTCCATAGATGCTCTCCAGGTCTCGACCCGAAACGTCACCTATTCCTTCGCTCCATAGATGCTGTCTCACCCGCTGAGTTTCTCCAGCAAATTTGTCCCCCTTCTATTTAGTGTGTGTTAATTACTACTTTTCACACAGAGAGTTGGGATGAGAGGGGAACTTATTGAATCATACAAGATTATTAAGGGTCTGGACACGCTGGAGGCAGGAAACATGTTCCCGGTGTTGGGGGAGTCCAGAACCGGGGGCCACAGTTTAAGAATAAGGGATAATCCATTTAGAACGGAGATGGGGAAACAGTTTTTCACACAGAGAGTTGTGAAAGGCTGGTTCTCTGGATACTTTCAAGAGAGAGCCAAGTTCAAGTTCAAGTTCAAGTGAGTTTATTGTCATGTGTCCCTGATGGGACAATGAAATCCTTGCTTTGCCTCAACACAACAGAACAGATAGGGCTCTTAAAGATAGCTGAGTCAGGGGATATGGGGAGAAGGCAGGAACGGGGTACTGATTGTGGATGATCAGCCATGATCACATTGAATGGCGGTGCTGGCTCGAAGGGCTGAATGGGCTCCTCCTACTCCTGTTGTCTATTGTCTACCTATATAGTGTGTGTTAGTTACTCCTTTACATCAGTGTCAGTTGCCTCTTTCTTGGAGCAGCTTGTTGTGAAAGTTGCCTTCCCACATTTCACAATTCCACGGGCTGCCGGCTCTCGGCACCAATTCATCCACACGCCCGAGACTTTGAACTAATGAAATGTAAAATTTCAGTTTTCACAGAAAAATATTGCACTCTAAATCGGATTGACAGAGTTCCCGGGCCAAAGGATTGGATACAAATTCTCCAGGATCAAATCAAGCTGGCGAGAAAACGCTTAAAGCGGGGTTCAGGTTAGTAAATGTAGCACGTCGATTCGGGAACTCCAAGCCGCGGAGTGTGTTAGACCGTCCCGACGTCAGAGTTTGGATCATCGCGACGAGAGGGCCTGTACATCGGCTGCGGAGGATTCATGGCCCCGACCACGGGTGAACAAAGGAGGAGGACTAGCCGAACCTTGTGCCTTCCACCACAGTGAAGAATGCTGTGGTGGATGTTTGTGTTAAATCTTATTGTGTATTGTGTGTTCTTTTTAAGTGTATCGCTGCTGGCAAATTCATTTCACTGCACCTTCAGAAGCATGTGACGAATAAAATTGACTCAAGGGTAACTCTGGGTGTGAGCGTGAGACTAGGACTGCTGCCCACTGCTATTTAATGAAGGCGGCACGGTGGCGCAGCGGGTAGAGCTGCTGCCTCACAGCGCCAGAGACCCGGGTTCCATCCTGACTACAGGCGCTGTCTACACGGAGTTTGTATGTGGATGGGTTTTCTCCAGGTGTTCCAAGATCCTCCCATGGTTTGTCTATTAATTGTTTTTAGTTTAGACACAGTGCGGAAACACCTCTCTAAGATCACCTCTCAGCCTCCAGCACTCGGAGGAATACTATCCTAGCCCTACTCTCTAAGCCCTCAAGTCCTGGCGACATCCTTGCACCAAAAGCTTGCACAACTCTTAATTTGTAAACTTAAAGTTACATCGTTAAAGAATGTGTATTATGTAATTTAGCAAATCATTTGCAGATCAGGGTTTGGTTACTAATTAATTGTTTTTAAATTTCCAGTTCTCGAAACGTTTGACTCCGGCGGGAAAATGGGAACCAGTCTCATTCTAAATTCCGGTAAAATTTTGATGCTAATATCAAACATGTCCCAAATATTTATTTTTTGTCTATAATACTTGCATTGGGGGAAGGGGTGAGTGGTGGAATATTACGTTGGGGGACCAGGCCGCCCGTGTGACAGGGACCTAACGGGTCCCACTTAGTCTAGTCATCCTTAAAATTCCTAGTATAAAGTGCAGAGGGGTTCTAACGTACTTCATGTAACAGTTGTAAAATGTGAAATTATTTCTCAATAATATAATAATCTGATGATGCATGAGTGGTAATCGTACAAGTACATTTGATTTTAGAGGAAGAGAGACACAAAGTGCTGGAGTATCTCTGCGGGACAAGCGGCATCTCTGGAGAGAAGCAATGGGTGGCGTTTTGGGTCGAGTCTTCTTCAGGGTTCTGTCAATGCTCCTATCTGTTATGACCTTATGATCTCAAGGCGTGACGAGATCCAGGCCGAGTAAGTAACCTGGTGTCTGGATCAGAACAGGTGTCAGGGGTTACGGGGAGAAGGCAGGAAAATAGGATTAGGAGGCAGAGATCAGCCATGATTGAATGTCAGTGTACACTTGATGGGCCGAATGGCCCAAATTCTACTCCTATGACGTGAAATAGTGTCAAAGCACGGTGGTGCAACAGGTAGTGCCGCTGCCTCACAGCACCAGAGAACCGGGCTCCATCCTGACATCAGGTACTGTCTGTGTGGAGTTTGCACGTTCTCCCTGTGACCTGCGTGGGTTTCCTCCGGGTGCTCCGGTTTCCTCCCACATCCCAAAGACGTGCAGGTTTGTAGGTTAATTGGCCCTCTAACCTGTTGCCTAGCGTGAAGGGAGTGGATGAGAAAATGGCTTAGCATAGAACTAGTGTGAGCGTGGACTCAGTGGGCTGAGGTGCCTGTTAGAAATATAGAAAACAGGTGCAGGAGTCGGCCATTCGGCCCTTTGAGCCAGCACCGCCCCCATTCAATGTGATCATGGCTGATCATCCAGAATCAGTACCCGTTCATGCTTTCTCCCCATATCCCTTGATTCCTTTAGCTATGCATTTCGTTGTCTAATGCATTTCGTTGTCTCTGTACTGTACACTGACAATGACAATTAAAATTGAATCTGAATCTGAATCTATGAGCTAACTCTCTCTTGAAAACATCCAGTGAATTGGCCTCCACTGCCTTCTGCGGCAGAGAATTCCATAGATTCACAACTCTCTGGGTGGAGAAGCTTTTCCCCACCTCAGTCCTAAATGGCCTAACCCCTTATTCTTGATTAGTACGGGTGTCAAGGGTTACGGGGAGAAGGCAGGAGAATGGGGTTGAGAGCAAACGTTGAAGATGGGTCCCACCCCGAAACGTGGCCTGTCCACTTCTTCCAGAGATGCTGCCCGACCTGCTGCGTTACTCCCAACGTATTGCGTCTTTTTATAAATCTTATTTTCCCTTCATTCGGTGACTAATAACTCTGAATTGTGTGGTTCTTTTAGGTGGGAATGTGAATGCTGGCAGCTCAAGTGACATCTGGAGCACTTCAGAACCAGTCTGCACAGTTCAAATATGATGTTTGGACAGCTGATGTTATAGTGGATTGCAAACCATGTAGAGACCAGATCAAAGTCACTCCTTTGCATTCATATTCATTTACGTGCTGTCACTTTCATCCCTCAGGGCATCTGCTACACCGGTTGTGATGTTCCCTTATAAATCTTTTATTCATTTAACATTCAAGTTAACCGTAACAATTTTTTTTTTTTGATGAATATGTATTTTCAAGTTGCTTGAAGTAGAATTTGGTGCAGCAATCTCAAACGCTGTGAGATGATCATCTGGGACAGTACATGAAGGCATCGCTTCCCTCCAATCACGCCAAGCTTATTATAATTGTAGAGAGTCATTTTGCTTTAAGTAAAAAATTCAAGTCGGGTTCAATAATTCCAAGAATTACTGTAAGGAACAAGTTTGCTTTGAGCAGGAGTGCGAAATGGAAGGTGCTGAATTCTCAATTGATTTGATCTCCAACTATTGTAGAGTCATAAGGGCAGAAACAGGCCCTTCGGCCCACCTTGCCCATGCCGACCAACATGTCCCATCTACACTAGAATTGAATAGGATAGAATAGAATGCCTTTTATTGTCATTCAAACAGCTTGGTTTGAACAAAATTGCTTTTTCCACAGTCACTCGCCTGCATTTAGCCCACATCCCTCTCAACTTATCCTATCCAAGGACCTGTCTAAATGTTTCTTAAACATTGAGCTAGTACCTCAACTGCTTTGTTCATAAGCTGGAGGAGCAGAATTAGGCCATTCAGCCCATCACCTCTCTTCTGCCATTCAATCATGGCTGATCTATCTTTCCCCCTCAACCCCATTCTCCTGCCTTCTCCCCATAGCGTCTGGCACTGACGGAGGTAGAGGTTCATACATTACAGAGCTCTGCAATCTGATGTACCTTCCTAAAGTAGCGTTCAATATCAGTTGTGGTGGTCAGCTAAACAGGCCATCCATGTTCTCCAGAGATGCTGCCTGACCCGCTGAGTTACTCCAGCACTCTGTGAAACGTCACCTATCCATGTTCTCCACAGATGCTGCCTGACCCACTGAGTTACTCCAGCACTCGTGAAACGTCACCTATCCATGTTCTCCACAGATGCTGCCTGACCCGCTGAGTTATGGTGCAGCAGCATCTATGGAGCGAAGGAAATAGGCAACGTTTCGGGGCCAAAATCCTTGTGGAAATAGGCAATGTTTCAGGGCCAAAATCCTTATGGAAATAGGCAACGTTTCGGGCCGAAACCCTTTCGGGTTTCAGCCCGAAACGTTGCCTATTTCCTTAACTCCATAGATGTTGCCTGACCCGCTGAGTTATTCCAGCACTCTGTGAAACGTCACCTATCCATGTTCTCCACAGATGCTGCCTGACCCGCTGAGTTACTCCAGCACTCTGTGAAACGTCACCTATCAATATAATAAACACTCACTTTCCCAGGTGGAGCGGGTGGAGCTGCTGCCTCACAGCGCCGCAGACCCGGGTTGGATCAGACCTAGGGTGTTGTCTGCGTGTGTGGAGTTTGCACGTCCTCCGTTTTCTCCGGGTGCTCCGGTTTCCTCCCACATCCCAAAGATGGAGGATTTCTATGTTAATTGTCCCTGTGTAAATTACCCCCTAGTGTGTAGGGAGTGGATGTGAAAGTGGGATAGCATAGAACTAGTGTGAACGGGTGATCGATGGTTGGCGTGGACTCGATGGGCCGAAGGGCCTGTTTCCGTACTGTATCAATCTATTAAAGATTGGTGGTTACACAAAAAAAGCTGGAGAAACTCAGCGGGTGCAGCAGCATCTATGGAGCGAAGGAAATAGGCAACGTTTCGGGCCGAAACCCTTCTTCAATTAAAGATTGGTATTGGTTTATTAAGAATCATGTGAACCAAAATCAGTGAAGATTTCATTATACTTATTTTAGAAGGATTCATAAAATAATGGAACGGTATAATTGGTTGCTGGCCATTGTACCTAGAAGATTGGGGTGCAGACTATGGCTGTTTTGTGACAGCTAAATAAAGCACTGGATAGACCACGCATGGAGACAATGAATATTTCTGAGCATCACTGCTGAGTGAGGATATATTGGCTTTGGATGGGAACACAAACTACTGGAGGAACTCAGCGTTTAATCAGGAACTGTGCAGATGCTGGAAAATCGAAGGTAGACAAAAATGCTGGAGAAACTCAGCGGGTGAGGCAGCATCTATGGAGCGAAGGAAATAGGCGACGTTTCGGGTGGAGACCCTTCTTCAGACTGATGTGGGGGGGGAAGAAGAAAGGAAGAGGTGGAGACAGTGGACTGTGGGAGAGCTGGGGAGGGGAAAGAGGGAGAAAGCAGGGACTACCTGAAATTAGAGAACTCAGCGGGCCTGGTAGGATCTGTGGAGGGAATGGACAGATGACGTTTCGCCTGTCCTTTCCCCCCACAGAGTTCCTCCTCCACTTTTTGATGATCATTAAAAATGGCAGCATCGTCAGTTTCTTGTGTCTCCGCCAATGCTTTGGGGAGAGAATGTGGTCGATTTAACATGGATACCAAAGGTTAAATCACAGGGAGATATCTCACAAACCAGGGCTGCATCCTCTGAGATATTTGAGTTGATTGAAACAATTTTCACCAGTTGGAGAGATAAGAATTAAGGAGTGAGATCTGATAACTGGAGTCATTCAGATAATGGTTTTAATATCTCTCCTACGAACGGCAAGATGCTCAGTCAGTTATTAACGTTGTGACATTTTGCTAATCAAAGATAAAATGGAGAGTGAGGAGAGACAATGTAGAGAGCTAGATATGGCTCTTAAAGATAGCGGAGTCAGGGGGGTATGGGGAGAAGGCAGGAACGGGGTACTGATAGGGGATGGCGGTGCTGGCTCGAAGGGCCGAATGGCCTACTCCTGCACCTATTTTCTATGTTTCTATGCCAGAGACCCGGTTTTGATCCTGACCCTTTGTGCAGTTTGTACGTTCTCCCCGTGACCTGTGTGGGTTTCCTCCGGGTGCTCCGGTTTCCTCCCGCATCCCAAAGGCGTGCGGGTTTGTAGATGAATTGTCCCTCTGCAAATTGCCCCCGAGGCAGCACCTATGGAGCGAAGGAATAGGTGACGTTTCGGGTCGAGACCCTTGGAGGAACTCAGCAGGGGCGAGGCAGCATCTATGGAGCGAAGGAACAGGTGACATTTCGGGTTGAGATCTAGAAAGCATCTATGGAGCGAAGGAATAGGTGACGTTTGGGGTTGAGACTTAGAAAGCATCGTTGGAGCGAAGGAATTGGTGACGTTTCGGGTCGAGACCCTTCCGGGTCTCGACCCGAAACGTCGCCTATTCCTTCGCTCCATAGATGCTGCCTCACCCCCTGAGTTCCTCCAACATTTTTGTCCCCCTTCGATTTTTCCAGCATCTGCAGTTCCTTCTTAAACTAAACATCTAACTAACCGCACCATTCCCGTGCCCAGCTATACTCATGCTGAGAGGAATATTGATTTACCTTCACCAGCTAGTTATCAGGATAGCATAATCATTTAAATGTGGCATAGGTTTGATTTCTTTTTGTGGCGTCTGAATCGTTCAATGGATTTTTAAATGAAGAAAAAACTGTGATAAATGTGAAGTCTGAACAGCCGAGGCATTACTACTACTGAACCACGCAAGTACTTAATCCAGCTCCTTTTAATTATCAGCAACACTGAAGTGAAAGTGGGAGCATTTATATATATCACTCTGTGTAATGAAGGTGATAGCAGATGAGGGTGGAGTCAACGAGCAGCCTTGCTTTACAGATCTTCCTGTGTTGGCGAAAGTAACTGTGTCATTAACAATTGTTAAGGCTAGTTCAACTAGTTCACCATTAATTTATATCATGCTTTTTGTTTTTAGAGGCTCAGTTACGAATTGTTATCGGTTTTTAAAAAAAAATTGAATAATCAATTAATTTTTAAATCAATATCCTCGTTTTATAAGATCATTGAGGGGTTGTAAATAATTTGGATTTTTATTAGAAATTGTGGAAATTAGTTAATCATGGAGCAAAAAAAAAAAAGTACTGTAATATATTGTCAGTTACAGTCGTTTTAACCAGTAACACGTATTCATCTTTGTAATAAAAAGTTGCTGCAGTTGTTATTGGTTTCTGCTTATTTTATTCATGTCCCGCTACAGCCCTAATTTGAAGAAGGACATTCTTGCTATTGAGGGAGTGCAGCGTAGGTTCACCAGGTAAAATCCCGGGATGGCAGGACTGTCATATGCTGAGAGAATGGAGCGACTGGGCTTGTACACTCTGGACTTTAGAAGGATAGAAACATAGACAATAGGTGCAGGAGTAGAGGCCATTCAGCCCTTCGAGACTGCACCGCCATTCAATATGATCATGGCTGATCATCCGACTCAGTATCCCGTACCTGCCTTCTCTCCATACCCTCTGATCCCTTTAGCCACAAGGGCCACATCTAACTCCCTCTTAAATATGAGAGGGGATCTTATTGAAACATAAGATTATTAAGGCTTTGGACACGCTAGAGGCAGGAAACATGTTCCCGATGTTGGGGGAGTCCAGAACCAGGGGCCACATTTTAAGAATAAGGGGTAAACCATTCAGAACGGAGACAAGGAAACACTTTTTCTCACAGAGTTGTGAGTCTGTGGAATTCTCTGCCTCAGAGGGGGGTGGAGGCCGGTTCTCTGGATACTTTCAAGAGAGAGCTAGATAGGGCTCTTAAAGATAGCGGAGTCAGTGGATATGGGGAGAAGGCAGGAACGGGGTACTGATTGGGGATGATCAGCCATGATCACATTGAATGGCGGTGCTGGCTCGAAGGGTCGAATGGCCTCCTCCTGCACCTATTGTCTATATTACTGTTCATAATAAGAATTTACAAAATATTGCTTTGGCTCCTTTTACAGCAGAATGTATTTTAATGCCACCATCAAACAGCAAGAAGAAACACATCATTTACTTCCTGACCTTTTATTACAGACTCAAGGTCCACATTAAAAAAAACATTACATTACATAGGATAAATTACATATAAAAGCGCAATAAATGACATCTAAAAGCACATTCACTTGGTTAAAATGCATCGTGGCCTGGTTTGGCAACTTGAACGTCCAGGAGCGAAAAAGACTGCAAAAAGTTGTTACCACTGCCCAGTCCATCGCCGGCTCTGACCTCCCCACCATCGAAGGGATCTATCGTAGTCGCTGCCTCAAAAAAGCTGCCAACATCATCAGAGACCCACACCATCCTGGCCACACACTCATCTCACCATTGTCATCGGGAAGAAGGTACAGGAGCCTAAAAACAGTAACGTCCAGGTTCAGGAACAGCTACTTCCCCACAGCCATCGGGCTGTTAAACACAACAACAAATAAGCTCTGAGCTCTGAAATGCAAAAGACTATATTATTTCTGCACTATATTTGTTATATATTGAACTTTTTTTTTCTCTTCCCCCGTTATGTACAATGTAGCAACGTTATAACATTTTGAGATTTAAAAATTCAAATCTGCTATTTATCCTATCAGATAACGCATAAAAAGAAGTTTAATTTGACACCTAATTCACTTTCATATCTTCAGTATTAAAAACGTTATGGCCATTTTCATACTCGGAAATTAGCATCTTGTTCCCTATTGCTTTTCCATTGACTTAACACAAAAAGCTGTGATCGAGAACAGTCAAAAGCCCATAACATTCTTAAAAATTAAGAGAACTAAAATAAAATTTCAGTTATTATAGATTGAAGCATTCTGAAACAAATATGAAACAATCTTACTTGGATGACCTGAAATTAAAGCATATAATTAGTTAGTTACCCAATTGTAGCTAATTACAAAATTCAATTACTAGATCTAAACATCTATCCATTTCTTAAGAAAAGATTTACATTTTTAAATAGCCTAAGTGTCCAAATTACATACACACAAGAATTCACAATATAACATGATTTTTAAATCTCATTGTAATGGATTTATAGGCCAAATGGAAGGAATTTAGTGTTTAATACCTGCAAATTAATGGCCATTTAAATCATCTTGCGAGTGGGTTTTTCTGGAGCGCGATCATTTGGAACGTTGCGGTTGCAGTGAATTTAAACCCCATATCGGCAGGAAAAATACTGCCGGTTCGAATGGGGGAAAAAAATCACCGTTTCACAACATAAAATGTGAATTAAAGGCATCTTAAGGACCACTTTTATACATAAAATAAACGGCTTTCTTTTACCTGTCACCTACCTGAAATCCCCCCCCCGGCCTCCAACGCTGAAGGCGGGCAAAAAAATTCACGTACACGGCCGGAACAGTGGCAGAAGCTGCAGTGCTGCTGAAGGTAAAACCGCATTTTCCCCCCCCAAAGGCGGCACATACACGGCCATACAACTGTTTTGTACATAGTCACATGTTTATTCTGTGTTGTGCTGCAGCAAGTAAGAATTTCATTGTCCCATCCGGCACATATGACAATAAAACTATCTTCACTTTCTCTCTTCTGAAATTCAATCTGCCTCTCTGCGTTACTGTGACTGTTGTAAATGCAGTCCCTTCCAATGGTCTCATCGATAAGGACATTTGCTTTAATTAAAACTGTATTCTGAAGAAGGGTCCACACCCAAACTGTCGCCTATCCGTGTTCTCCAGAGAATCTGCCTGGCATGCTGAGTTACTCCAGCACTTTGTGTCTTTTTTTTTGTTGTAAACCAGCATCTGCAGTTCCTTGTTACTACAGTAGTAGGTGTCGCTGTACATCGTGCCATGGTTTAACAGCAATTTTGATTTTGTTATCTTTGGCATTCATTGCAAAATGGAAACTAGCTCGATTTCACAGCAATCCATTCTTAAAAATGTCAAAACTTGGCCTTCAGAGTTTTAATCGCATTTGCTCATACTTTTCTACAAACTACACTTCCTCCTACTGACAACAGAATAGAATTACTTGAAAACACTTGCCTTCTTTAGTTTAAGAAGGAACTGCAGATGCTGGAAAAATCGAAGGTGGACAAAAATGCTGGAGGAACTCAGGGGGTGAGGCAGCATCTATGGAGTGAAGGAATAGGCGACGTTTCGGGTCGAGACCCGGAAGGGTCTCGACCCGAAACGTCACCTATTCCTTCACTCCATAGATGCTTTTTGGTTCTCAACCCGATAAAGGTCACCTATTCCTTCGGCAGCAAGTGAGGCAGCATCTATGGAGTGAAGGAACAGGTGACATTTATGACCACTCACCCAACCTGCCCAAGTCACCCTGCAACCTCATAGCATCCTCCTCGCAGTTCACACTGCCACCCAGCTTTGTGTCATCTGCAAATTTGCTGATGTTACTTTTCATCCCTTCATCTAAATTATTTTGATGTAAATTGTAAATAGCTGCGGTCCCAGCACGGTGCCTTGGGGTACCCCACTGGTCACTGCCTGCCATTCTGAAAGGGACCCGTTAATCCCTACTGTTTCTCTACTTTGAAATTCTCTACTTCAGCAGCCCTTTTCCCATCCCGTGTGCTTGATTTAAGGTTTGACACTGGACGAGATGCCTGCAGGGAGCACTAATAATGAACGGAGGGAGTCCTGGTTCAAGAGTCAAGAATGTTTAAGAAGGAACTGCAGATGCTGGAAAATCAAAGGTAGACAAAAGTGCTGGAGAAACTCAGTGGGTGCAGCAGCATCTAAGGAGTGAAGGAAATAGGCAACGTTTCGTGCCGAAACCCGGAAGGGTTTCGGCCCGAAACGTTGCCCATTTCCAGAAGGATTTCGGCCCGAAACATAGAAAATAGGTGCAGGAGTAGGCCATTCAGCCCTTCGAGCCTGCACCGCCATTCAATATGATCATGGCTGATCATCCAACTCAGTATCCCATCCCTGCCTTCTCTCCATACCCCCTGATCCCTTTTGCCACAAGGGCCACATCTAACTCCCTCTTAAATATAGCCAATGAACTGACCTCAACTACCTTCTGCGGCAGAGAGTTCCAGAGACTCACCACTCTCTGTGTGAAAAATGTTTTTCTCATCTCGGTCCTAAAGGATTTCCCCTCTATCCTTAAACTGTGAAACGTTTCCCAATTCCTTCGCTCCACAGATGCTGCTGCACCCGCTGAGTTTCTCCAGCACTTTTGTCTGCCGTCAAGAATGTTCAATTGTCGTGAATACTGGGAGCTGAGCCACGACCACAGTTGACGTGTCATTTCAACTCACTCTTGAGAAATGCTTGGGGTGAATTTTTGAAGAAAGAAAATGAATTACAAAAGACCATTGTCGTTGGTGCCCGACTGGAACTTCGGACTCCCACATAGAATTCCAGGGTGCCTAGTCCTTAATTATAAGCCTCCCTGTGATCTGGCCAGCCTTTCTATTTGACCAGCGAGCAGATCTGAGGACACATTATTTTCATCGTTTTCCAACTAACAGAATTCAACTGACGTGACGTGTCTCGAATGAGACGTTTTTAGTTTAATTTTAGTTTGAATGTTAGTTTATTGTCACATGTCCAACGTAAAGCTTTTGTTTCGTGCTATCCAGTCAGCGGAAAGACAATACATGATTACAATCTAAAGAAGGGTTTCGGCCCGAAACGTTGCCTGTTTCCAGAAGGGATTCGGCACGAAACGTCGCCTATTTCCTTCGCTCCATAGATGCTGCTGCACCCGCTGAGTTACTCCAGCAGCAGTTGTAGGGGGAGGTACCTGGGGAGGGGGTGGTTTGGGTGGGAAGGGACCAGTTAACCAGGGAGTTGCGGAGGGAACGGTTTCTGCGGAAGGTGGAAAGGGGTGGAGATGGGAAGAGGTGACTAGTGGTGGGATAATGTTGGAGCTGGCGTAAATATCGCAGGATTATGTGTTGTATGTGAGGGCTGATGGGGTGAAAGGTAAGGACTAGGGAGACTCTATCTCTGTTGCGACTAGGGGGAGGGGGAACAACGTCGGAGCTGCGGGATACCGAGGAGACACGTGTGAGGGCATCATCTATGAAGGGAGTGGGGAACCCCCGTTCCCTAAAGAATGAGGACATCTCGGTTGTCCTGGTATGGAACATCTCATCTTGGGTGCAGATGGGGCGTTGACAGAGGAATTGGGAGTAGGGGATTGGAGATTTTGTAGGAAGCAGGGTGGGAAGAAATGTAGTCAGATAGTTGTGGGATTCAGTGGGTTTGTAATAGACGCTAGTCGATAAAACTTTAGTTTAGTTTTGTTAGAGATACAGCGCGGAAACAGGCTCTTCGGCCCACTGAATCCACGCTGACCAGTGATCACCCCGTACACTAGCATTACCCGACAGTCACTATCCTACACACATGATGGGATCGGGAGCCCGCTTGAGGACTCAGCCCCACAGGGTCGTTGTTCTGCCCTGCTGCTTGGTATTGCACCATGGATATTATTAATGAGTATGTATAATGTTTTTCCTAATGAACCTTTTGCATATTGTGTTCTGAGTTATTAATATTTCATTGCTTCCATCATGACAAATAGTAATTTGGCAGACATTTTACTCTCATTTGCAAGAACACAACGCGTGATTGATTGCACCGTTAAATTGCAGGTGGAATGTCATTTTGCTCCTCCCACCCTCTCTGGGCAACAGAATTATTTTTAGAAGTCTGTTTTTTTTTGTTTAGTTTAGAGATATCTTCAAGAGACTTCAAACTGAATTGACACTGAATGAAAAAATTCTAACCGATAAAATGACAGGGCATTTGCTGCCTCTGACTTCCACATGAGAATATGCCAGTGACACCATTGACTCATTTATTATTTTCTTACACACATCACATCACACTGCCATCTGGTGAACATAAAAATGAACATGAACGTAAAAATAAAATTGAACATAAAAATCCCAGTGCAAATTGGAGGAGCAGCAGTGGAGGCCAATTCACTGGATGTTTTCAAAAGAGAGATTTAGCTCTTAGGGCCAACGGAATCAAGGCAAACAGTCTCAGCCTTGCTACAGGTATAACTTGTCATCGGAAGCACCAGCTTCTGGTAGAGCCATCCATGGCGGTAAGGTCGAGGTTGAGGGTCCAGACTAAGAACGATCCAACCTGCCTGATCTCAATAGTGGACAAAGTTACCTTGAACTCAACAGCTGTGAAGGCGGATGAAGGCCGCAACAGATCTGTCAGCTCCAATTGTCTTGGTTCCCTTGCCATTGGAATTAGTTTCTTGGTCCTCCAAAATATTCCAACTGGAATTGAAACTGGAGGTGGTGAAGGGAGGACTTAAGCCAGAAAGGGTTATTGGGAAGAAAGAACTACTTTAAAGTTAGTTGCATCTGGTTGGGTAACTATAGTTGGGTGGAGATTATTCCATGCTTTAATTGTGCGGGGGAAGAACAAATTGCTGTACACATCTGTCTTTGTAGCTGGGATCACAAATTGGATCGAATGCCCTTGTCTGCTCCTAATTGGTTTGGGTTTGGTGTAGGTCTTGTAATCTATGTCGAGCTGACCACTTAACATTTTGTAAAAACAGGTCAAACGGTGAGCTTCACGTCTGTCTGTCTTGGAGAGGGTTCCTTCCACCCCAGAGAATTCAGAAGTTTGGTGACACTCGCTTCTCTCTCATAGATGTTAGTAACAAATCGAGCTGCCTGTCTTTGGACTCGTTCGATTGATTGGTGAAGGACTGTGTGCTTCTTGGTGCAACATCAAGTACACGTTAAATAAACACTTTGTTCTGTGAGCTGCAAAGCCAGGAGTGAACATATAAGCCGTCTGAGAGTCCATAAAAACAACAGAATGTAGACCAACATCCTCAACCTCGAGGGATAGGCACAACAACGGCCTACCCGAGTTCTCTGTGTGTTTATACTGCGTCTGACGATGTAAGTGGGGCCCTAGTGGTCTTCAGTGCAGTGTGGTAGGTGTTTACACCAGCGGGTGCTTAATTCACGCCTATTGCCTGATGCGCTACAATGCTGAGAACTATATTCTGCACTCTGTGTCTTCCTCTTTACTCCACCTATTGTATTATGCAGTATTATCTAATCGAACTGGTGGCGCACAAAACCATTTTTATCTACAGTACACGTATATATATGTACACGTGACAATAAACCTAAAGAAGGAATAAAAGGGGAAATTTGTGTCAGGCGACAGCTCCAACACTTTTGTTGTCATTCACTTTTAGCTTTTTAATTTCAAAAATAAACTTTATTCATGAAAATATACAAGGAATACAATGCATGGCTTTCTTTACATTTATAATGTTGTTCAATCTACACATTCACGGTTCGTTCGCTCGTGTTTCAGACGACGCATAGCTCGCTGTTGACTTCCGTTGACTAACTCTACTGAACGTTTTTCCTTCCATTATTTATTATGTAAAAGAATATGTGTGTTATGATTGTGTTTATAGTTTGTTTGGTTGTTTGTCTTTTGCACAAAAGTCCGCGAGCATTGCCACTTTCATTTCACTGCACATCTCGTATGTGTATGTGACAAATAGACTTGACTTGACTTGACTTGTTGTCCAAAGATCCTATAGCGGAGCAAGATAGATTACTCCTGCTAAACGTGTAGTACGCAACAGAACGGAACGTGGGCCTTTTTTTCATCCATTTCAGTAACCCAACCCGACTTGCAGTGTAATCAACGTTGCGGGGGAACAGTTTGTGTTAATAAATTAACATTCTGAAAATGGGGAGAGGATCTTTAGTGTGGAGACGGAAGCCGGTTACGGAAATGGGGCTTAAAATTACCCATGAATCTGCCCATGACCGTACTACGTCTTTTTCATCGAGTGGTCTATCTTGCTCGCTGTAGGATCTTTGTCGTTGTCCAACATGTGGACAGAATTGGTCTCCCGACACGTCACTGAGTGAATCGTGTCGTCGTTTCCGGGGATCACCACGAGGAGGCTTCTGTCATGATCCCCCACATTCATAGTGTCATCGGGTTAATACATACTATGTACAAAGCACCAATGTCACTCATGTTAAACCTTTGGGCAGTGCAACTTTCTAAGACTCTGAGAGGTTGCTACACAGGACCCGTGTTGAATGACAGCAGGGCCTTGGACTGCAATCCGTCCCCACAAAGTCTGATCGCCTGCAACCAAGCTTTAGTGCACCCCTTTGCATGTATCTCTGCAGCCTGCACTGTGCCAGCCAATAACAAAGATATTTTATAGTAATGGGAGATCGAAAAGTTTCAGGTGTACCTTTAACTAAATTGATGACCTTCCAGCATCATGACATTTGACACGATATACATCCTTGAGATTACTCTCTGTTCTTTCCTCCAGCAGTTTGCTTTTTGCTCCAGAATTTATGTATGATTTATGTTTTCTGCTGGGCTGCCAGCTTCTGTGTGCGTGTGCCCAACTCACCTACACCATAATCCTGCATCAATCAGCACATTAAGATGTACAGCCACTTGTAAGGTAGGTAATGCAGCAGCCATTTTATGTAGAAACAAGAGACTGCAGATGAGTCTGTCCTAAGAAAAACCGCGACCTGAAATGTTGTCTGTCCATTTCCCTCCAGAGATGCTGCTTGACTGGCAGAGTTCCTCCAGCGCTATCTTTTGCACAAGATTTCTTAATCTGCAGTTCCTGGCCTCTTCATATCATTGCGTTGTAAGCTACCCAAGTAAAATATGACATGCTGTTCTTCCAGTTTGCGCCAGTAATGGCGGTTGTTTTCTTTGTACTGTCCCTACTCTGCTGGTGTTTATGACAATTAACTTACAGGCGCCACTACGGTCGGCAGAGAACCAGAAGACATGGGTTTAACGTGAGACAGGCAAGATTTCATACAAGCCTGAGGGGTAACCTTTCCACACAAAGGGTGGTGGGTATATTGGAGATTGAGATTCTTGATTAGTACAACAGGTAGCAATGTTACAAAATTTTGAGATTTTAAAAATCAAGTCTGCAATTTATCCCATCAGATAAAGCATAAAAAGAAGTTTAATTTGACACCTAATTCACTTTCATATCTTCAGTATTAAAAAAGTTATGGCCATTTTCATACTCGGAAATAAGCATCTTGTTCCCTATTGATTTTCCATTGACTTAACACAAATGTTGTGATCAAGGACAGTCAAATGGCCATAACTTTATTAAAAATTAAGAGAACTGAAAGAATTGTTCAGTTATTATAGATTGAAGCATTCTGAAACAAATATTAAACAATCTTACTTGGATGACCTGAAATTAAAGCATATAATTAGTTAGTTACCCAATTGTAGCTAATTCCAAAATTCAATTACTAGATCTAAACATCTATCCATTTCTTAAGAAAAGATTAACATTTTTAAATAGCCTAAGTGTCTAAAGAACATTCACACAATAATTCATAATAAAACATGATTTTTAAATCTCATTGACATTAATTTATAGGCCAAATGGAAAGAATTTAGTGTTCAATTGCTGTAAATTAATGGCCATTTAAATCAGCTTGCGAGTGGGTTTTTCTGGAACGCGATGGTTTGGATCGTTGCCATTGCAGTGGATTTGAAGCCCATATGCGGCATGAAAGATACTGCAGGTTTGAATGGGCCCCCAAGTCACATACTCGCAACTTAAAATTTTGAATAAAGGGATCTTAAGAAGCACGTTTTAATGTAAATATAAACAATCTACCTTGCCTTGTCCCCTGCATAAGATCCATCCCGTTGTCAGCGGTCGCAGCTTTAGAGGATGATTTTTAATCTACTATAACAATTAAATAACCCAATTTAGTTTAAAAATAGCTGCAGCGAACAAATGTCGCAGCGATTTTTCGTCAGCAACTAAGCAGGCTGAACAACCTCGATTTCAATAGCCTAGAGAAAATCGTGATTTAAACCCGCCCCCCTCTCAAAGGCACCAAAGTTGCGCACACGGGCAGCGACAGAACTGCTGCGCCGCTGAAGGTAACTTTTGCAACATACCTACAACAGGGGCAGTAGGTACAGCAAATAGTCAGGATCTCCGGCCAGGCCAGTGACGCAGAGCTCCTGAAGCCAAACCCGGTTATACAGCAAAGAAACAGGCCTTTCGGCCCAACTGATCCATGCTGACCAAGGTGACCCATCTAAACTGGTGTACGAAGGAGCCGTGGATATTGGGTTATACCATATCCCTCTACACCTTTCGTATTCATGTACCTATCCTAAAATCTGTTAAATGTTGTTATTGTAAATGGTCCAATTCTACACGGCCATCGTAGAGTCTGTTCTCACCTTCTCCATCATGGTCTGGTTTGGCTCAGCCAACAAGCACGACACCTGGAGTCTGCAGCGAATCGTCCGATCAGCAGAGAAGGTTATTAGCTGCAACCTTCCATCCATTGATGAACTGTACACTGCAAGGGCCAGGAAGCGAGCGGGCAAGATCATCTCTGACCCCTCTCACCCTGGCCATAAACTCTATGAATAATTTCCCTCTGGAAGGCAGCTCCGGATTGTCAAAGCTGCCACAGCCAGACATAAAAACAGTCTTTATCCACGAGTAGTTGGCCTCATCAGCAACAACGATGAGCTGGCCTACAGGGAGGAGGTCCAGCACTTAGCAGCATGGTGCGCTGACAACAACCTGGCCCTTAACTCCAAGAAGACCAAGGAGCTCATTGTAGACTTCAGGAAGTCCAGAGGCGGCACGCACACCCCCATCCACATTAACGGGACGGAGGTGGAACGTGTTTCTAGCTTCAGGTTCCTGGGAGTCAACATCTCCGATGACCTCTCTTGGACCCACAATACCTCTACTCTGATCAAGAAGGCTCATCAACGTCTCTTCTTCCTGTGGAGACTGAAGAAGGCCCATCTGTCTCCTCAGATCCTGGTGAACTGCTACCGCTGCACCATCGAGAGCATCCTTACCAACTGCATCACAGTATGGTATGGCAACTGATCTGTCTCCGACCGGAAGGCACTGCAGAGGGTGGTGAAAATTGCCCAACGCATCACCGGTTCCACGCTCCCCTCCATTGAGTCTGTCCAAAGCAAGCGCTGTCTGCGGAGGGCGCTCAGCATCGCCAAGGACTGCTCTCACCCCAACCATGGACTGTTTACCCTCCTACCATCCGGGAGGCGCTACAGGTCTCTCCGTTGCCGAACCAGCAGGTCGAGGAACAGCTTCTTTCCGGCGGCTGTCACTCTACTAAACAACGTACCTCGGTGACTGCCAATCACCCCCCCCCCCCCCCCCCCCCCCCCCCACACCCCCCCCCCCGGGACTCTATTTATTTTTTTCCCTCAAATCGTTTGCTATGTCGCTCTTCAAGGGAGATGCTAAATGCATTTCGTTGTCTCTGTACTGTACACTGACAATGACAATTAAAATTGAATCTGAATCTGAATTGAATCTGAA